>NC_058189.1:36186355-36486355 GCF_907165205.1 Coccinella septempunctata | reverse complement strand
CGAGTCGCCGTCTAACTCGAAAACGATTGAGAGTATTTAAAATTGCTTCAGACAAAAGTTGTACAGAATTCTATCATCTGGAACTTTCTTAATGAATACAGAAACGATTAGAGGTACAGGAAGGGAGATATTTAAAAAAATGCCTTGTTATCATCTTCAAACTGTCAGATTAAGAAAACACCCCCTGATTAGTGTAAGATTACTGGGTCAACATGTCTGCAACACCGAGTTAACCATCTGTATGAAAATATATGACACGCTCGTGTATGTACAGGTAACGGTTTTTTTTTGCAATTTCAAAGGACCGCTGTAACCTTGCGTCACGTCCGAATTGTCAGTCTGTTGATAAGTAGCTTCCTTTGAATCCAATTAACATATCCTCTAAAAATCTGACACGTCCGAGAACTTTTTTTTAACATTTTCAACTCTGCCGTACGGCCAGCCCCACCACGCAAACTGTCAGATTAACATGAATTTATTATCAGAGACCCGTAGGTAATGTACAATATCTTAATCTGACACGCTCAAGTATGTACACCGGACAATTTTATTTACATCTTTGAAAGCCTGCAGACGCTTTCCTCACCGCTGAAAATGCATACATAATAGAACTTTCTTTCATCTACCATCCAATCTTCAAAATCCACTAGGTCTTCACGACGTTCGAGTAAATCCCGATTTAGCATCGTCAGCTCCCCAACTATTAGACCCATGCTTGAGATTAGACCTTTTATCAGACAATAAGTTGAAAATCATAAATATTTCCTCGAATAATTAAGCAATTTTTGGTCATAATTAACCCTTTGTTGAAAATTGATTCAAGAAGGAAAGTGTATTATGCAAGAAGTTCACAAGGAAAGCTTTTAATTCCTTTTAATTTGTCCATCTTGAAACCCAATCAGATTTATGTGAATATAAAAATGACCTGGAAAATGACCCTAATATCGCTGGATATGAAATACAAACAGTCGTGTTTCGTGTCCTATAGAATGTCCGCTCAGTTTCATTTCTCTTAAGTTTCTGGTTTCTGAGAAAAAATTAAAAATTGCTTTTCTGGTGCTTTTCTGGTTGTATCTAAGAGACTAATAAAAACATCATTTGGAAAAAACACAAAATTTTTCTGCAAAGAATCACCACCTTATTTAATTCGAAACGATTCATTCACACCCTGTATACCATGGAGTATTTTCATCTCGATTTGCAATTGTTCAAAGCAATCCATTATTGGAAATTTGGTAGAAATTGAGTACTTTACCCTGTTATATGGTTAAATATTTAATTTCTTCACTGACATATCACTCACATTAAAGCGAATAATCTGCGTGATGCCAAAGTTGAAAATGCTTAGATAATATGGCTGTCCCATTTTCTTAGAACTTATCGGCATAATGTTGATTCATGCGTTATTTATCGTTAATGCATTATTGATGTAAGCAATTAATCAAATGAAATCGTCCTAGAAATGTATTTACTCTGGTGTGTACCGAGCATTCCTCTAAATGAACCTTCATGGTTTACCAAGTGGAAAAATATTTTTCTTCTATTCGACTCAGAGTTCACGGACATTTTCACACATTAGAGATGAGTAAAAGTTTTATATCATTCTATAAAAATGAGCTTCGAAACATCAAATATTCGTAAAGTAAATAAAAAGAATACAATTGATTGAGAAAATGAAAAAATAATATTTTCCTTGGAACCATATCAGAATCGATCATAGCTCATTTTCATTCGAATCATATTAAAGGTGAATACACAGTAAATGAAACAATTACTATGTTTTTTTTTCAATCGGAAAACGGTTGTGAATTATTGACCACTGATTCTGAACTTGAACATCAAAAAGGAAAAAAAAATTCAACCAAACGAGTTATATAGGGTGTATCGAAATAAATGCACAATCCTAGAACATAGGTACTATAGCAGAACTATTGGACACTGAATAAAATATTTCCTTTGTAAAGATGTAGAGCGCAATCTCCGTCCATTGTTTTTTTCTTGGTAGAATATTCTTGATGGAATATATTAATGAATATGCATCGTATGAATAAAATATTTGGTTGAGTCCTAATTTCTTTGCAAAAAAATTCCTTCAGGACGGTGAATGATGAACAGGAAATATTTCATTTCAAAATAAATAGTAGCCTATAGGCCAACGATACTATATACCTAACTCTGAACAAATATTTGGCTCCAGGGCTCCATTCTGTATATGAGGGATTGCGATCAATACAATTTATCAAATATGTCCATAACGTCTGTTTGATGCGATATTAATTCAAATTAAATCCATTGCCGATATATCATAAAAATGTGGAATTGAAATAAATGGGATTCGAATTATGATAATTATGGAGTATCAATAATTCCGTTTGATTAGATTCGCTACCGATTGGTGATAAACACTATAATTATGGCAACGTGATCGGATGAAACATTAAATGGAAACAGTCAGGAGTTTGCTCAATGAAGAAATATCAATATTGAATGCGGATCCTGAAGAGTAATACGAGTAAAATGATTGGTTTTCACTGATTGATAAGTTTAACCACAGCATTTAGGAATTATTGAATAATAATCAGATCCAGGAATAGTCCAAAGTTTCTAGGTTACCACTTTGATATAAAATATTCACGGTTACTTGTCTATCAATCTTATTTCTCTCTCCACTCTATGTTATGTTAAAAGAACAAGGCAAACGGTGCGAAAAAAAAAGTTTTCCAAGAATGTTGAGCTAGTGTGAACGACTGTCGAATCAATTCGAAACAAATCTTCAAATTACGCATAATTTACAAATTTAAATGTATATTGTGAAATTCAGATTTCAGGGGGCTTATTTTATTTTCGCCGTTGGTACTTGTGTCTACCTGAATTACGAAAGAATAACAGATGCTTTTTCTGTCAGTTTTGCCACTAGTCTTCCACTATCTTGCATTTGTGAATGCTGCATTTTCCTTTTACTGCCACTTTCGCAGCTACGGTTTCAGATTTTCACTCGCATTAGTAGAAGTCGCTTTAGTTCCACTGATATTCCATTGTTCCATTGTATATTTTTACTAAAACTTACGTTCCTCTCTATTGCTTGTTAGTGAATATTCTGGGTCAGAATCGATGCCAAATGGCTCAGCCGAAGTTATGTTTACTGAAGAGTCAATGTCACTCATGGTAAAATAAGACTACTACTTTGCGATAATCGAAAGTATACTCCATTCGCTTTCATTTTAGCACTCATTTGGCCATTAAATAATTTTCTCAAGTTTTTGTAACTAGAACGGAGTAAGGTTGGCACTCATGAAATGTCGTTAATTTCATAACGCCGTTGCGACAATTAATATTACAAAAATGCCGAAAATTATTGAAAAAGAGGGAAGACAGGGTTCGGGAAGTGGTATTTAAGCCGGGTCCAGACTATGTAACAAAACATTTTATTAACAAAGTTATACAACAAATGTGTTATACAACTTTGTATAACAGCATATGTAATATATACATACATACATACACATACATACACATACATACATACATTATACATATCTACAATTATATCAGACGGTAGCGAACATATTTTCGATGTAAGTGAATTTATAAAATATTTCTTCTGAATCTAAACGACTTATCCTTTAGATGAATGATTCCACAATAAGAAAGATTGTGAATGAAGGGGACGACAAAGAACTTCCTTCTAGTGAGAGACCCAAACAAGTGGTGGATTTGAGAATAAAATAAAATAACTAGCTGACCCGGCAAACGTTGTTTTGCCATATGAATAATTTCCATGTTGTATCATAAAAAAATAGAAATTAAAAATTTTGTCTAAAAAATAAAAAAAAAATTTAGGGGTGGACTACCCCTAACATTTAGGGGGATGAAAAATAGATGATGGCCGATTCTCATAGATAGCTGACCCCGCAAACGTTGTTTTGCCATATAAATAATTTCCTAGTAATTTCTAAAAAAAAAATGATTCAATTACTAAAATGGCTATTAAAAAATAAGGGTTGATCGTAGAAGGGTGAAAATTGAGGATTGTATGTATTTTTGTATGTTGTATCATAAAAAAATAGAAATTAAAAATTTTGTCTAAAAAATACAAAAAAAAATTTAGGGGTGGACAACCCCTAACATTTAACCCTCTAATACCCAAGTCCGCCTTGAGACTGGTTGCATATAAGTGGATACAAAATTATTCTGCCCATGTCCGCCTTCAGTATAGGTTCATTTTTTGAGAACAGGTGTTAATGTAAATCAGTTAACTATATGCGAAAAAAAGATGTAGAATACTTAAGCTAATTTGAAACTATACGGAAATAATTATAAAAAAGGAAAAAAAACTTGGGCATTAGAGGGTTAAGGGGATGAAAAATAGATGTTAGCCGATTCTCATAGATAGCTGACCCGGCAAACGTTGTTTTGCCATATAAATAATTTCCTAATGATTAAATTACTAAAATGGCTATTAAAAAATAAGGGTTGATCGTAGAAGGGTGAAAATTGAGGATTGTATGTATTTTTGTATGTTGTATCATAAAAAAATAGAAATTAAAAATTTTGTCTAAAAAATACAAAAAACAATTTAGGGGTGGACTACCCCTAACATTTAGGGGGATGAAAAATAGAAGTTGGCCGATTCTCATAGATACCGGATAAGCACAAAAAATTTCATCAAAATCGGTCAAGCCGTTTCGGAGGAGTATGGTAACGAAAACTATGACACGAGAATTTTATATATTAGATTCATTTGACTTGTCCTATACATACCCAATGAGATAATAAAGGAGAACATGGGAGTAAAGGAAACGGTCACAGAATTGATAGAGCGGAAGCAGCTAGTGTGGTACGGACATGTCCAAAGGATGGCAGAGCATAGATTACCAAAGAAAGTGATGAGATGGATTCCGCCGGAACATAGAAAGAGAGGAAGACCGAAGAAAACATGGATTGAGGGAGTGAGAAAATCAATGAGTGAGAGGGGACTGGATGATGAAGCCTGCAACGATAGAAGGCACTGGCAAATGGGTATCGGACAACGTCGTAGGGCGTTCTAACCCGAATTTATATATAAATATCTTAAGGGATCAATAAATGTATAATTATTATTACTACATCCAAATATTAAAAATAAACAGCCATGAATACGATTGTCCTATTAATTGTTAATTCATGTGAAATTATTGTTTGAAGGTGAAGTTCCTCTTGCCTTGAAACTTCCTTCAACTCCTATGACTTCCATTGATGTGAGATAAATTTTGTTGAAGAATTTAACATTCTTGTAATTATCCGTTAATTCCTTCAAGTTACCCATTCCCAACCACTGCATCATATGCATTTCAACTTCGGGTTGATTTGTTTGATATCTACAACTGATGTAACGTATTCAACCTTTAGCCAAAGAAGACAACCAACATTAACTCTCCTCAAGCTACTGCATATTAATGTTTCAATAATTCAATTTTTTTTCATAGCAAAAATAAATATATTTAAAAACTGATCTCTTGTATTATCCATGCAAATAACTGGATTTGTTATGCTTTCAATTAGTTTGTATAAACGTCAATTATGTTTGCCACATATTTTCGACTTCATATTTTCCGAAGTGATTCGACTTTGTGATTAAATACGTAATTACTGAGACTTTTACGTAGAACGGACAACAAAGCGGTAATTTAAAACCCAAAAATGTTTTGACAAGCGTCATAACCCCACATTTTCGTACTATACAGAGTGGAATGTGTCAAATTTCCATGGCCAACCGAGTGCTAAAATCATTGAACTCTAAAAGAAGAAGTTCTTTCAGAATTCACTGGCTAAAATAAAAGTGAATAAAGTATAGATATCCATGATAACATCGTTCAAAACACCAAAGTTGTTAGAGAAAAGGTAGCAGATGTTTTCGAGACATCTTTGGTTTATGATTGGTCAGAAAGTGAAGAGTTTAACTTCACCAACATGAAGATTCTGGCCCGAAAATCTAGAAAAAGCTGCAACAGAACTTAATCCCTGTGATATCTTAGAGGTCTGAAATGCTCCTCTAGAGAGGAGTGTGAAAGCCTCCAGGATAAAGTCCATAGATATCAAAATAATACCCGTGTACCAAATTTCCAATTGGTCGGTCAACAAGTGGTTGAAAGTTTCTCAATGGACCTTTTCAATGATAGAAATTAAAACTCTATAAATAAATATTTTTGCCTATGCACGTGATCTAATTGAAAAAATTCTCATCTGTCCAAACCCATTTCTCTCGTATACAACGAACTCCTATTAGACGTCCAAAAGACGTGATCTTCGTCGACCGTAGCAACAGATCGCATGAATAAGAATATACCATCTAATTATACACGTACCTCTAAATGAGACGCTGATAGAGTCCGTTTCAAAACCTGATTTATTGAAGTGACTGCTCGTCCTCCTCCATTGAAAAATGGGAAGAAATCAATACCGTTTCTGTTATAATTATAGTCAGCCACGATAAACGTCAAGAACAATTGAGCGTCGCATTGTTAAGATAAAGAAGAAAATCACGTTCTCGCTAATTGTGTCATTCTATTGTTAAGGAAGGGTATTCGGGCAAGAAGAGCGGAGAGAACGCCATTTACCGTTTGGAGATGTAAGGCAATAAGGCTTACAGCGTTTCGTTCTGTTGTTTGGACTCGAGAAGGTCACAAATTAAATTGGGTTCATTCATAGAAACCAGCGATGCGGAGTGAAAATCATTTTTGATACTTCCACGCTTCCGGAGACATATTATATGGTCATTAGTAAAGGGTCTTTCAGTTAGGTATACCGCAATATTTGAATTGCGCCCCTGTTTCTATATAATATTTTGACGTGAGCATGGCGTTCTAGTACCCGTATTTTCAGTCCTTCTGTTCTTCCCTGTTGCAATCGAGGTTGCAATGAATGTTTGGATGCAAAGCCTCAAACAAGAGAAGAGTATTAGAATTCTGGTTTGATCTGGCCTTGTGAGGTAGAAGAATCTGATGCAGCCAGGAGATCCACATTTTCAAGCCGATTCGCCTTGAAAACCAAAATAAGATTTCATAAATACCAAGGCCAAAAACACTCTCCGTTGTTGATGAGTAGAATCGGTAGTACCCACCACAGTCTGTGATCGATGCTAATGTCACTTTTGTCGGTGTCAAACTGATTGTATACATTTACTTTCGGTAAACTCGAGTTTGTTCCATTTTCGCTATGGTTCCCGATTCGGCAGTATTTGCTGGGCATGCGCCGATTATTCATCTTCCATTTGGCATTTTTCGCAGCTCTCAGGATTCAGCGTTCAGATAGCGATTTCCCAACCCGCTTAATCAATCACCTATTGCTTACTAAATCAATTTATGAATACCGATTATGTTGTTTCAACAAACATTCAAGTAATTATTTTCTATCAGGTATTTATGTATTTTTGAATTTCCTGTGTGTCCGAGTGTTCATTTAGTATTTTTTTTTGGCTTTTCGAATAATCAGAGTGTGTTTAAATAAGTCTTTCAGCCAGTATTCAGAAAGGCAAACCAGAGACACCTCATCTTTTCCGAGTTCTGCCCCTGCGATGAGTACGATTCTTGGCTGGTGCGAAAGCCTGTCGAAATCAGAAAACAGAGAGAAGAATCGCCGTCGTGCCTTGTTCTCCGACCTGGAAATTAGAGACATCCTGTCCTGACCGTGTTTTGTCCCTGGTGTGAGTACGATTCTTGGCTGGTGAGCAAGCCCATTGGGAGCAGGAAACAGAACGGCGAACCGCCTCCTACAGCCGTGCCTTGTTTTTCAACCTGCAAACTTTTGAGGCCGACTTCCGATCATATTGTCCGTTAAGTGAAAGTCTTGGTTCTGGCTGGCGAACGAATCGGTAACGTTCGGGCGCGTTCGAGATCGGATCCTCTTTTTTTGTTCAATTCATTCCGTAAAATCACCACCTTCTTATTGCTACCTGTATACCATACCAAGAAAATCTTTCAATTGTAGCTGCACTTTGCTGTACTTTTCACTTGACCGTGTGTAACGGCGTTTGCTTGGGTGTCTCGAGCGCCAGCTATTCTTTAGAAGGGAAATAGCCATCCTACCCTGGTGTCTTCGAAGAAAAGGTTCCTTATTGTTTATCTATCTATTGCAAATGAAAATCTGAGTTTACAAATTTATTCTATGTTTCGAAATAAGAAACGAAATAGTCACTATTACACAACTCTGAAAGCCATCCAGTTACAGGGATATAAACTAGTACTAGTTTCGTGTACGTTAAAGAGTGCTATTATCAAGAGGTCGGCGGAAATAATACTTTATGCATTGCCTGAAAGTTTAAGGCATTCTATAAACTGCCTACGTATTGTATAAAATATCAGATTATACACATTACCGGTAATAAAGTGATAAAGTAAGATCTTTTTTATATGAATCGGGAAAAATGTGGGTGACAAAACTGAGCCCCTAGCATTAACGTCTAACCAGCCGACGAAAACTCTTCATCCTCTCGCACAGATTCTCATAAAAATCATAAGAAGATGAAGTAAATCGTGTCAACAGCGAGGTCCACAGACTAAGGTAATATCCTTAGGACACAAAACATCGCAGTTGTTATGATGATGATAAAACATCAGATCTTTGAACGTGAAATTCTTGATAATGGAGATTCAGTACTTGCTGAATAATGAAATTATAAACTCTTCTTTCTCAAATAATTTTTTTTACTTATCAGAAGGTGTCACTGTATATGTAAAGGTACACTATATAGATCGAAACCCATCTTATTTATTTCAACCAATAGATTGAATATTTTTTTGAATTTGATTTCAGTGGAAGAATGCTCATTGTGAGACACTTTCTTGAACGCAGACCTAGCAGAATTATAAATTAACTTGCGGCACTTAATCCATCTCGAACATAATTAACGAGCAAATCTAAAATACCGACCTGAGTAACGAATTATTTCGCCGAGATTGAGTGATACGGATCTTTGAAAATTTGCCCACTGATTCACAAGACAAACATGAAATACTGAGGCACCGAAAAATAGAAAACGAGGAACGAGTAGAAGGAAGATAAATGCAAGCGTTCACGTCTTTTGGCGTTATATCAAAGGCTACATTTTTGAACACTGATGTGACTTGCTCTAGTGTTTTATGCTCAGTGGGTAAAAAACCAGAATACAAGAAACAAATTCTGAAGTAGGTACTCAGAAGTAAGCAAGCTCGAAAGGAAACACTTAAGAATTGGTAAGAATTCATCAAGTGGGAGTTCTTTCAGTTTATCGTATATGAATTTTAATTGTATTGAATGCTCAACGACATCTTATGCCATTTCTTAGGTAGGTATATCATTTTTTTTGTGTGTGGGTGTGGGACCAATATTCCCTTGTATTTATTGTTTGCTCAGCAGTTTTTACAGAATAAGATGAATATAAATACAGAGTGATTCACCGCGATAGCATAGTAAACTTTTATGGAAAATAGATCATAAATTTGTGCTGAAAATTTGCACGTTGGGGTTTTCGATAAATTAACTTTTTCCTCGAATTATTGTGGGGCCTATGCAAGTACAGCTTATACCGGAAACAGGAAACAGCCTACTACTTTCTCATTTCAAATATCACAACCAGTATAAACTTGCATCGATAAATTGCTGATTCACGGAAATTTCAACCATACCTTGGGTAAACACTCAACGGTTTATGAGTTATTAGAATTTTCATGCAAAATTTGAGAAAATGGGAAGTCACACCTCTTAGAATAATTCTGCTTTCTTCAAGAAATCTTTACCATTTTCAATTTTGCCATTTTTATCATAATAATGTTTGCTGTTTGGACACGGTGTTTATTAGAAAATCATCGAGGTGGACAGATTAAATTTATCAAAATTTTCAAATTGAAACCTATATTTTTTATTATTTCGGTCCATTTCACTCGAAGAAATAGAAGAAAAGGATTAACCGAATAAATCCTTCCCCTAAAATGCAAATTTTCAGAATTATGAGGGAATAACTGGAAATAAGGGAAAACATCAGTTTCGAACTGCTTTGTTACAATAATTAATTTCGACGGTTCATGATGTGTATGGATTCTCAATAGTCCCAACAAACAATTTATTAAGAACAATTTATTAAATGTCCCAGTTGCCCAGTTGCAGGAACGTTCATTAAGATTTAATGCCCCATTAAAATTTTAAACACCACGTCAGTGCCTTCCTCATTTCTCCATATAGTGCGTCTTCAATAATTCATTATAGTGAACAAAAAATCAAATTTGATACATACATTAGGGCTGTGGGGTGAAAGTAAATTTGATGAGTTCTTCTCACCTGCAGATTTCAATTTTTGAAAGGTGTCTAGGATGAACCTTACATGCTATTCCTTTTTCTGAAAACACATACCTGAAACAAACAGAAGAATATGAGAAAAATTCACCCTGAATATCTTTATAAATTTAGCATACATTCATGTTCAAAAATGGTGTTATCAGGCTAAAAAATATCATTTCGTACTGGGTTTCCTGAGTAAAATATTGCTCCATACATTAACACACGACGGAAGAACTCGTAGCTCGTAGTCGATGAGATAGGCGCAGTTCACTTAAAAATAATAGGGCAAATCAAATATGGAGCGGTCCAATAGAATAATGAATGATTCATCACCTAAAATAAAATTATTCTCACACTGGGGGATCGCATTTTTACAGTCCTTTTCTTTATCATGGCATTCACTATGTTCGGCTTTAATTTTTCCTAACCTGTATATACCCAAACGAATGTTCGAGTCAAAATTTCACATGTCTCTCCAACCGAATCGATGATCATCACAAATATTTCATAATACGCAGTGTTATGACCCTTCAGTAGAAGGTGATCTCATGTTCTAAATATCCAACTTTGAAAAACATAGTTTTTCGAATACACCAAAACGAAGGATGTTGCGCTCAAAATTTCACGTTTTTCTTCAACCGAATAGTTGGTCATCACTAATATTACATAATAGAGGTGGTTGTGACCAATGGCGGATTTGCCTTAAGGCCAAGTAGGCTTGGGCGTAAGGCGGCCAGATATTAGGAGCGGCTTATCGTGCCAAAAAATACCCTTATGATAAAAAGAAATAACTCAATATACAGAGTAAGTGAAAATTCGTCGACTAAATTCAACATTTTACTAGTACGGCCAAGACTGCAAATCCGCTACTGGGTATGACCCTCCACTATCAGGCGGTGTGGTGTAATAAAATATTTAACTTTGAACAACATAATTTTCCATATAAACTGAAATAAGTGATGCTTCGGTTGAAATTTCCCATTCCTATTCGACTGAATCGAGTCATCACAAATACATGTGCAATAACGAGGATGTATTGATATCTAGTTAGCCTAGACCAGTTTCATGCATAAAGAAAATATTGCGTTACCATATGCAACGAACAATAACTCATAGAAGTGTCAGTGTGAAGTTTGAAGTCAAAAAAGTAAACCAAAGTTATGAAATAAATTAAAAGAAAGAAGATGTCCACCGAAATTGTGAAAATCGAAAAATTGGAGTACTCGTTGGAGTACTTATCGAGCCATCATCAAGTATCTGTATTTAAAAGGGTTAAGAGGTAAGCAGATTTACGAAGATATGCTTAATACCTTTGGTGATCAATGTACTTCGCATGAGACCGTGAAAAATTGGACTGTAAGCTTCAAAAGAAGTAAATTTCCCATTGAAGATGATGACCGATCGGGAAGGCCAGTTTCTGTGTCAGTCCCCGAAAATATCGATGCAGTTCGTGACATGATTTTATCAGGCCGTCGAATTGGACAAAAACGAATATCTGAAGCACTGAATATTTCATACAAACGCGTTCATTATATAAATATAGTTCACGTCAATTTGGACATGAGAAAAACTGCTGCAAAACGGATTCCCAAATGTTTGAATGTTGACCAAAAGCGTGCAAGGGTAGAAGCGTCGCGTTCGATCTCTGCTCGATTTGAAAACGATGTAGACTTCTTAAACCGAATTGTTACTATGGATGAGACTTGGATACATTTCTACGATACAGAAACAAAGCAACAATCGATGGAATGGCGACACTCTGGTTCTCCAAGACATAAGAAATTTCGTGTCCAAAAATCTGCTAGAAAAGTTCTTGCTTTAGTTTTTTAGGATTACCATGGAGTAATTACGATTGATTTTTTGGTTAAGGGTAGAAAAGAGAAAAGACGCGAAAAGCTATCCAAAGGTGTTTTGTTTTCGCAGGACAACGCCCCGCACACAAAACACATGTTGCCATGCAAAAAGTTCGTGATTTAGGATTTGTATTACTAGAACAACCCCCTTATTCACCAGATTTGGCTCCATCCGACTATCATCTCTTTCCTCAACTGAAAAATAGTTTAAAAGGTCGTGAATTTTCTTCCAACGAGGAGGTAATGAAAGCTATGGAGGTTTAGTTTGCAGAGCAAGAAGAAACATTTTTTTTAAAGGTTTAGAGACGTTGAAGGTTCTCGTTAATAAATGTATCCAATTAATAGGAGAATATGTTGAGTAATAAAATATTTTGACATTGAAATTTTGTTTGGTTTTATAGTAGGCTAAGAATTTCTCAATATATCCTCTTTTACATAATACATACATACATATTACAGATTGTGATCCTTCAGCATCACGTGGTCTGGTCAAATAAAATATTTCACCATGACAACACCCTGAGAATATTCGTTGTTCAGTATGAGGCGTTATCAAAATTGTGATTTGAATTGAGGTAATAAATTTGTAATACATTCTAGTCCGAATTCCATGTCGATATCAGAATAACTTCAAAAGTTACAAGTGGATGGTCTAGATAAAACCTACACCAAACAGGTATAGCTAGTAAATTGAAATTGTAATAAAATTCAGACCTGGTGTGATAAATTGTAACAAAAATTCAACAAATTGTAGTATGCTTCCGGTTTTGGCACAGTTATTTGTGTGATTATGGTTTAAGTCACTATTGAAGGGGCATTAAATGATGTGTCAGCCGACCGAGCAGCCGACCGACTTATTCCCTTCAGGGTGGTTATCTTTTCACGCTTATAGATAAGGCTGAAAGGTGAAAACAACATAAGAACACGCCGAACTAAATTTATAGGTTCTAGAAAGATCATATGGATGAATAGCTATGAAGGATGTTTTAAGGGAGATAGATGCCTTGTGTAATATATCAAAAATATTCATTCTTGTTGATATCTGCTCCTCCTAGATAGATGTGGTTTATACTGAGGTATTTTCTGGCAGATACAATGAATTTTGTTCCCGAAAACTTTTATTAGTCTTACCCAGAGTTTTATGTTGAAATAGCAGCATGTCATTGAGAAGCTAAATGTATGTCTAGGAGCCTTAACAGCGTATAATAAATCGTCTGAAATCTGTACGTAGCAGACCTGTAGTGAAATCGGAATAGCTCCCCGATAACTGCCATAATAGCTTCCATATTTCATTATTCCTAGTTGAAAAGTGCGGAGCGGTAACCTTTTAAGGTGTACAACAACTTGATTAGTCTATAATTTCTTATCCACCATGAAAAAACACATAATTCCGACTCCACTTAAGGCGTCTTATGATTTCATAATTACGTATTCATGTTTTCGCATTTACACAGAACCATTCAGCGAAAACAATAATTCTAGGCGGTATGTAAGAAGGTAAAACGTAAAAAGCCAACCTGCCTCACGCGAATGATAAACTTATATTCTCGCCTGAAGAATGAAGTTGTACGTATTTAGCTGGCAGAAAGAAATGGGCATCTTGGCGATAATTAACGAGCAGTTTTAATGAAGCCTTCACACATGTATATTACCGCTTAATGACAAGCGTTTTGCCATTTCTCTCTTCTCATGATCGGACGCGTAATTGTTGAATAGATATAAGAATACCGCTGTTGGAAAAAAATGAGCAGAATTATATAGGATGTTTCGGTCGAAAATTAACGTCCAGAATTGTTGGAAATACGAATTCAGGATTTTTTATTAGGTAGTAAAAGAACTTGAAAAAATAAATAGGTGGCAGTTATCCGCAAATCTTCATTATCTAGTTGGGGAGCCCAAGAGCCTGTCAGAATAGTAAAAAAAAAATCACTGTACATACTCAAGCGTATCAGATTGAGATATGTGTGGTCAATTACTGAAAAGTTGGTATACTTTTTTTTAATCTGACCATAAGCGTGACGAAAATGTTATGAGGGCAAACTTGGAAAAAAAAGTCACGTGTACATTCTCGAGGACGGTTAGCTTTTCTTCTCATTATATGAATCTTTTCCCTGGGCTTCGCAAATAGTTTTCGCATTCATTATAAGTGTTGCAATTTTTTCTACCTCAGATTCTACGTTGACCATGCCCTTTATTGCTTGTATGATTAATCTCCTCGCCCTCATCGCCCTCTAGCTCGAAAACGGTTAAGAGTATGAAAAATTGATTCTGACAAAACTTGTATAGAATTTTATTTATTGTCTACCACTTTCATAATGAATTCAAGTACTTTTAGAGATAAAAGAAGGAAGATATTAAAAAAAAGCATATATGCAATGTAATCATCCTCCAAATGTCAGATCAAACAAACCCCCCCCCCTGATTAGTATCAGATTAATGGGTCAACTCGTCTGCAACATCGAGATTAACCAACTGTATGAAAATCGGACACGGTCGAGTATGTACAGGGTGGGCATTGTGGGCAAAATTGGTGATACCTGAACGACAACATTTTAACCCAACGAGATAGAGTAAAATGAGGTCGTCTTTTTTCGAGAAACTAATAATGCCATCAACTGCATTCCTCTATCTCCTTTTATTTTCGAAGTATAGGCCAATATTGAAATTTGGGCGATTTCAAATTTGGTCATTACCTCCGTTCCTGTTTGTGCTAGGATGTTGAAATGAAGACATTATACAGACACTTTTTTTAAAAGCAATCCAGTGGCATACTACGATTTTTTTTCAACAGGTAAATTTGCTGAGCTATAACAGAAAGTTGTGTTTTTTTATGGAAATAGTCGTTTGAAATGACCTAGAAAGAATCGACATTTTTTTTCGGTTTCAGAAATATATCATACATCACACATTTCCCTCAGATTTAATTTCTATTTTAATATCTGTACTTAGCCCCCCTATTCACTCTTCCGATCTTGTTCAAACATTTTATGAGAAACTAGTATGTCATTCTAGCAAAATAGGGAAAATCATTTTATTCAAACACTTTTTCTACCGAAGAACGATCGGAAATTGAAAAATGCTAAAAGCACTTAACGGAAATATCAGCTTCGCAATAATTAATGATAGAACTTGCCTTCATTAACACAATTTAAAGTCCTGAAATCAAAGAAGACGACAGAATATTTAAATATTTGACTCTGAACACCCCTAACGTGGTTTCGAATTCGAACACTTGTTTTCCCAGAATGGAAATAGAAATGGAAAGATTCAATAATATTTTCCCCCTTATCGGAAAAATATCCCGATTGGAGAATGGACAGTAATTATTGAAACATCAAAGAAGTCGCCGGAAGAATCCCACATCAGAGGAGCCGCCAGACCGCCCAATAAAACGTCACGTTCAAAGAGAATGCCGACAAGTTTAATGAACATAAAAACTCTTGAAAATAAGGGAGCTCAGGGAGTGTCCTGCCGACTGGAAACCCTATATGTTTTTTCGAATATAATTTGGGACTTTTTCTTTTTTTCGGGTATAATTGTACCTTCATTAATTACTATTGAATTCATCGCGGGATCTGCGGGGGCCTGTGCTACGCCACTGATGAAACCTGATTAATTGACCATCGAACTATTAACTACTGTTCACGATTGATAAATAATTTATTTCCTTCTCCTCCATTTATCCGTAAACTGTTGAAGAATTTCAAAAAACACAAGCAGTGAAGCCTTCAAACTAAGTATCAATTATCTCCCCTTTTAAATCATAATTCTAATGAATATTCAATTCATATTTCACTGTAAGCCGACAAGCTGCGAGATAATATGGGATATGCGGCCTTTTAACGAACTAACTGTGGAAAAAACTCGAAATCGATATTCTTATATAAATATTCAATAAACTTGGAACCATTTCCCCAGGGCTGAATTCGTTAAATTCGCCCCTTGAGCTGAATACGTGAAAAATTCCATGTTTTTTTCATCCTTAACAATCTGGGCGTACGAACTGGAAGAGCAACAGAGATCCAGAAATGGGATGAATATAGATTTATGACAATCAGCAGGATTTTTGAGAACTCTTTCATATAAAAAATCATTCAGTGAATAGAAACTTCATTTTGTCAGTATAGAAAAGAAATATCGATTATACTATGATGAATATACAGGGTGGTTGAACGAAAACTTAACACCTCGATTTTCCGACTTTAAAATTAAACTGTGGAAAATCACTCGGAACCGTCAATTTTTTATTCGAGGGGGAACAACTTTTCGGCTTTCTTCATCCCCGGTACTTCAACCCCCTAAAGAGGGTGAGCACAACCCCTTGATTTTGAATAGGGATGATGGACGTTGCGATAACTAATTTTGAAGATCATATCTAATACAATCTGATACTAAAATTTTGCTATAAATAATCAATCAATAATGAAATTACAGCGAAAATAGTGAAAGAGGCAATGTGGAATTTATCTCGAGAATATTCGAAAGAATATTATTCTCATCCGACACATTTCAAAGGTATTTAGTCGTATTTAAAATGCATAAGACCATAAAACGTTTTCCAACAAGATGGCGCACCACCTCTTTCAGTTATACCGGTGCGTCAGTTCCAAGATGAAAATTTTCCTCTCTCCTGGATTGGAAGAACCCCATAGCGGGTGGTCACCCAGTTCACCTGAACTGGCTTCACTGGACATTTTTCTTTGAGGTTACCTGAAATCCAAGATTTACGCAACCCAGACTGAGTCACTGGATGATTTGCGAACACGGATCATTAATGAATACCATCAAATTACATCAGAAATCTTGAGTAAAGTAAGTGAACATTTTCAGCAAAACTTGTATTACTGCATAGAATGAATGATGCTCATTTCCAGCATTTAATGAAGTCATCACCAACGTAAGTACCTACTCCACTATTTTACCTGTATTGGGAAATTCTCCCCAATTTGGGTTATCACAGCATATGCAAGTTTAAACTGAATAGTTAAGAGTTTCAGTCATGAATTTTTCAAATGCACTGCGAAAACTGTTGAAAATCATTCTTCAAATATGACGTTTTAAAATTTTAATCGCTTCGTTTCTAGTTTACGATTTGGCAACAGCGCGTATTAGAAAATAAAAAGAACAAGGGCTTGTTTATAAAATAACAGCTGTTGATTTACAGCCATCATAAGGCGCGTACTCACCGGCGAGCCTCAACAGCAACCGGCCATAAAAATCCCATACCTAAATTTTACGACCTTCCTCGTTCGTCGCAGACTTCATAAACAGCCATCTTTGTCTATCTCATCAAGATAGTGTATTTGTTGTCCTTTATTATCAACGCATATTTCAGTCGATGTTGCCAACTTGTGCAATAGAAAAGAAACGCTTTAAATTTTAAATACCCATTTTTATTTTTCATTACTAAGGACTTGAAATATTTTTTTTAGAAACGGTTGAAATTGTTATTTCAAAATGTGACGTTTCAAAGATATTTCATAAAAAATACATCATTTTCGTCAGAAGGAGTATTGCCTATTTCGTTATAGATGGAAATTTTGGAGCGAAATTTCAGGATCAGATAGTACTCAATAAAATCTTCAACATGAGGTATGGTAACAGAGGTGCTCAAACTGTCGATCGAGTGATATTTTTGAGTCGATCCCATAAAAAATAAGCCGATTCTGATCTACAGGGTGAATCTTTGACTCGTATGAATATTTTAACAGTAGATTCTTGAGGTCGAAAGGAATTTTTTTTTTACCACTTTTTCTGAATCGGTTCGACTTGAAAGATATAGACTGTTGAAAATCCATAAAAAAATTTAATTTTTAGTTCTATCTCATAAACGGTTTTATCGAATGAAATGAATTTCGGAATATAGTTTTTCATTTATTTGATTAATCATTCTCGAAAACAAGATATTACCGACGTCTTTGAAGTTTTCTCATTATGACCATTACGTACCATAAAAATTCAAAGAACCCAAGACTTGAAACTAAGTTGGACGCTATCAGAGGAATATTTTTGTAAATTTCCTCATATTTTCTCGTATAATTCGCCGTTCTCGAATAATTTGATGTTCAAAAATAAAAAAGTATGTGTGAAATTTGAAAATTGTGTACTTAGGCAACTAAGTTTAAAATGTCCACAGATGTGTAGTGTCACAGATTTAGCTGAAGGTGATTTTGTTTCTCCAGGTGTGGTACAGCTCATTATGAAAACTCAATATGACTATGGCCCAGTTGCAGGAAAGTCCATTAAGATTTGATGCCCGATCAAAATTTAAAACTTTCGTTTTTGAAGGGGAAAATGGAAGATTAAGATTTTAATGAAGTATTGAATTTTAATGGACTTTTCTGCAACTGGACGTATATCTTTTTATCAGGGATGAATCGGAAAAAATGTATAGAAAAAAGGTTTTTTTTTACCTCAATAATCTACGCTGTTGAAATATTTGTACCAGTCAAAGACTCACTCTGTATAACTTACTTCTTACATCAAGAGTTTCTCGAAATCGATTGATCGGAGTCTGATAATATTGAAGTAGATCGCAGGCGATTCAAATCTGAGCACCCCTGCTCAACCCCCTTCAACATCAAGGGGTTGTGTTCACCCCCGTTAAGCAGTTGAAGTTACGGAGATGAAAAAAGCAGAAAAGCTGTTCGCCTTCGAATTAGAAATTGACGGACCCGAGCGATTTTCCACATTTTCAATTTAAAGCCGGAAAATCGAGGTGTTAAATTTTCATTGGACCACACTGTATATTCTTCAGATGTTGACTAGTCAAATACACTTTGACAACACATATGGAGTAACTCACATCGCTTAATTTGTTACAAAGATCATTTATATTTTTTTTCCAATATGAATAAAATTTATATACCAGTTAGATGTTGTTTCATTCTTAGGCCTTCATTTTTAATATCTCCTAATTCAATGGAACTTTGAAATAAGACAACGTAGTTATTCTTCCGCTTTGAACATTGTGATGAACATTGTGAATTAGGGAAAATATGGGACATGTGCTATTGTCTTCGTCTTAGTTTCTATCTGGAGGGGATTGAATCGGACACCGTTTCATATTGGGTGGCGCTCTGGGTAAATGTATAGTACCCAGTAGAACATGCCAATATTGAATAAAGTTCCATCAATTCCAAACGATCTCCATCGTAGAAAAATGCTATGTTGCTCTGATGAGGCCAAATGAGGCCGAAACCATGGTCAGCATCTGCTTTTCTTCGATGAAGCGTACTCCATTTGGGGCCTTGACGATGGCAAATTGGCTAGTTCAACACTTGTTGATATTCATATCATCGGGTGGTATGCATCTGAATTTATCCTTATTATTGTGATGAACGTTTTAAGGAGATTGATTTAAATTGTGTAGGCCTCATTAGACTGGGGTTTTCAACCAATTCCGGACCTGCTAGAACTCCTCCATTTTTATCCCTCTCAAATTAAATTCATTCCGAATGGAAATAAAAGAAATCAGAGACCTAGTCCATCTACATGCATAGTGGGGAGATTCTTTCGCGATGATGCAAATTAGATGAATAAATAAACGCAATTTGCGTTCGGCGACAATCAAAAACGGATAAAGCGAAATCCTCTCAAGGCGAGGAGGCGATGCAAATTCGAATTTGCTTTGTGTAATAAAGATACGATCGGCGTTGTATCCGTTCTTCGGATTGCTGTTGGTTACCGAATGTGACTCCAACGATGTTCGGGCCGTAAAGTTCATTAAAACAGTTTAAGACCAGGCAATAAAAGTCATCACCGTAATGTCTGAAACCTATTTGGCACAACTGGATACAACACTGCTCCTACATGTTATTCCGAATGGATTCTAGAAGGAAGCATATCTCAAGAAGTTGGCGTGGTGATAAACAAAGTTACATGAGCTACTGTCATTGTTCAACGATAGTTTGGCGTAATCTTTCGAAAGCAAACTTGGATTTTCTCGGATGCTCTGTATCAACAAAAAAATATTTCACTTGGTAAGCTATGCTCGTTGTGGATTTTTCAAAACTCAATCTGTAAAATGAAATAAAAGTAAATAAACAAGCTTTCACGCGATTAATCTATAAAAAGAAAAATACTTTGAATTGAATCGAACCCTCGATCGAACCCGATTTATGAAAGCTCATCGCCAGATTGAACAATGAGGATGTATTTGTCTCTATTATATTATATTATAAAATACATTCTTATTTTCTTGAATTTACGAATGTCAGAACCATGTTAGGTATACTCCATTTACTTTTATTTTACAGTCGGTGGGCCATGGAAATTTGACACATTTCACTCTGTATAGTACGAAAATGTGGGGTTATGAAGCTTGTCAAAACATTTTTGGGTTTTAAATCAACGCTAAGTTGCCCGTTCTACGTAAAAGTTTCTGTTATTACGTATTTTATCACAATGTCGAATCTCTTCGGAAAATATGTGACGAACATAATTGAAGTTTATACAAACTGAACGAAGGCATACCAAATCCAGTTATTTGCATGGAAAATACAAGAGATCAGTATAATGTCATAATATGCACTAGCTTGAGGAGAGTTAATGTTCGTTATCTTCTTTGGCTTACATCATTTGTAGATTTCAAAAATATTAACCCGAAGATGAAATGCATATGATGCAGTGGTTGGGAATGGGTATCGCCCGAAGGAATTAACAGATAATTACAAGAATTCTTCAACAAAAATCATCTTGCATCAATATAAGTAAAAGTAATTGAAGGAAGTTTCAAGTTAAGATGAACTTCACCTTTGAACAAAAATTTCAAATGAATAAACAAGTAATAGGGCAACTTGCGCGTATTTGTGGCTATTCAGCTTAATACGTTGATGTAATAATAATAATTAGGTATTTATTAGTACCTTAAGACATTTACATTGTTTATAGGACAAGTCAAATGAAAAATAGAAAAATCCATTTTAGGGAACTTATTCTCCGATGACATTTATCGAAAATCCTGTAGTAAACTTTTCGCATTGATTCACTCAAACATAAAATTCTCAAATGCCACCACTTTTTTGGGTCTCCCAATAGAAGGAAATTCTTTGTCATCCTCTTCATTCACAACGAGATTCACAATCTTTCTGATTGTGGAAATATCCAGCTGAAATATAAGTCGTTTAGATTCAGATGAAACATTATATAAATTCTCTCACATTGAATATGTTCGCTACTGTCTGACGTATTGTGGATTTTAGAATATCAGTGTATGACTATTTGAATGAGCGGACCTGAATTCTAAATAGCACTTCCTGAGACCCTGTCTCTTTTTTCAATCACTTTCGGCATTTTCGTAATAAAAATTGATATTGGTTGTGGCAACGGCGTTATGACATTAATGACATTTCATGAGTGCCAACCTTACTCCGTTCTAGTTACAAAAACTTGGGAAAATTATTGCATGGCCAACCGACTGCTAAAATAAATGTGAATGCAGTATACATTATGTTTGCATTCTCGTTTACTAAACATGTGAATCTCTCGACAAGATTGTAGATCTACTTGAATTGATTGGTCCGATTCAATTTCAAATTTAGAATCTTTGAACAGAAGCTTCTGTTTCAAAATGTGTTTTACTATTAATTTATTTTTTAGTTATCGCTGTTTCATTATATCTTAATATTTCTCAACAATGAAGTAAGTACATTGGTACTAACATCACCAAACTATCCCTAACCTATTTTAAATTATAACTCCTTCAAATTGGTACGGCGACCTTTATTTTCTCTTTTTTTTTTTGAACCATATAATATATTCATCATTTGCCGAGAGTTGTTAAATCTTAATGACCGTTTTGTAATTGGATTTCATTGACCATTGGCCGCTCTCGCCTTTATACACCACTGGTTATATTAAGTCATTGCTGACAATGAATTTTTTCCAAGCATTGAATATAACTTTTCAAAGTTTTCTACCTTGAGAATAAGCACTATATCAGAAAAACAAGAATCAATTCCTATAACCCCATAACCTTGAAGGATAAGAATAAACTCCATTTCGCGAACACTAATACACTTAATGAGTTACTGCAATTTCGTGGGCGATAAATCTTGAATAGTCTCTTCTTGATTTCTATTTTATTTACGATAATGTTAACGAATTCAGCTTGCACCCCCCTTATTAGCTTTCATTTCAATTTCACCCATACCTTCCAGATACTCCATTATAACCATTACCTACCATGAAAATACCAGGAATTTGAATATCCATTCTCTTAAAAGTAAGTTGAATGCTCAATAATAAATGTTTGACCATTTTGAAAAATAAGAGTATTTTTTATATTTTCTCTTATTTTATATTCAAAAATAAAAGTATCTGCGAAAGCAAAAATATTGGGTACTTTGATTTGATGCAACTCTGTTCAAAGAATTTACAGAATACACCTTAAAGCATAGCACATCACAGATGTGTATTGTCATAGTTTGACGAGAGTTTAAGCTTGTAATTCCTAATGGAATTTTATTGTCATGTTAGTGTTCTGTGTTTTTCAACCTGGCAACTTTTGAATGTTCAGAGAATATATCATTTATTTTTCATAAATTAAAGATTAAAATAAATGGGTTATTTTTCATGAATCTAGTAATTTTAGTATGGAATTAAATGAATATGCGCATATTCATTTATTACCGTTGTTCTTCTCCAAGTTACCAGAAAATTTTATCTGAAATAAAAAAAAACAAAAGAATGTGAGCTGATAAAATTAAGTTTTATATGTCAGATTGACCTAAAATTAACAACCCAATTAAAAAAAGATCCTAAAAAATTTATAATGAGACAATGATTAACCAGATGATATATGGTTTCTTCTGGTTCCCCGCATTCACAACTAGGGCTCTCAACTGAATTACATCGGAAAAGCATGCTATTGCAACGTCCGTGACATGTTCTTATACGACTCAGAATACACCATATTTTCCTGGGAAGACCAAAACTCTATTCGAGGGATCACTAAACTATTCTTGTTGAAAAAAATAGTGCACATATATTATTTCATTCAAACTGCCAAATGTCCTCCTCCCTTACATTCGAATTGAGGAGAAAGTTGGACCATAAGGGTTTACGCGACTTCAGTCTTGGAATCGTATTTGATCGAATATGAGACAGAATTGGAAATGAGTCGAGAAAGGAGTGAAATTTATTCCAAGAATTTATAACTGCAGTCTGTCTATGTATATGAAGCGGTACCGAGCGGTACAATGTTTGAAAAAACTGGTAACCATTGAATAGGTGAAGATCTAATTTAGTTCCAGTAATAATTCTCAACGAGAAATTCTCCTCAATTTGGGTTAACACTGCATATGCAAGTTTAAACTGAATAGGTATGAGTTTAATTCATGATTTTCTCAAATTCACCGCGGAAACTATTCAGAATCATCCTTCAAATATGGGGTTTTAAAATTTAAATCGCTTTGTGCGGAGTTTAATATTTGGCAACAGCGCATACAAGACAATGAAAAGAACAATGTCCGATCAGCTTGTTTATAAAATAACAGCTGTTGATCTACAGGCTCGTACTTACTGGCGAGCTTCAACTGCAACCGGCCATAAAAATCCCATAAAATTTTACGATCTTCCTCGTTCGTCGCAGACTTCATAGACAACCATCTTTGTCTATCTCATCAATATAATGCATTTGTTGTCCTTCATTATCAAGGCATATTTCAGTCGATGTTGCCAGCTTGTGCAATTCTCACAAAACGCTTTAAACTATAAATACCGATTTTTATTTTTCATTTTTAAGTGCTTAAAATAATTTTTTTTGGGAAACGGTTGAAATGGTTATTTCAAAATGTGACGTTTCAAAGATATTTCATGAAAAATACATCATTTTCGTCAGAAGAAGTAATCCCTATTCCTTTAGAAGGATTTAGCTGTGCATCAATTTTTAGCACATGAGCACTATTAACCTAAACGGGGCAATAATATTTAGCAGCTGAAAAAACCTAAGCTACGACTGCCGTTCGAAGAGTAGTAGCATCAGCACCCCATGGATACCAGCTAGTTCATGCAGGATATTATTCCTAGCGAGATTCCTAGTTTTCAACTTCAGACGCAAATTTTCCAAATGTGCTTTGAAATTCAGCGAGGAATCCAGCTTAACTCCTAGGTATTGTGGATTCAAGTTATGTCCCAAAAAGGAATTACCGAAAACTAGGCTCAATTTTCTATATTTTATCTCGGTTCTATTTGGGTTAGAACGCAAACGCCACTCGAAAAAGTAATTCCTCAGAATTTCTAAATCTGTATATCTATAGATTATTCTCTATACATCTAAAATCAAAATGACAGAATGCAAGGGCAATATCATGAGCGATATTTATCAGAAGAAGTATCCCTAATACTTTACTATTTAAATATTATATTTTTTTTATATTGCTTTTAACAGAGGTATGCCAATGGCAGGTTTTTCGAAACCCACCCTGTACGGATTATTTTCATGGAGATCTCTAAATCTTTGGGTTACCAGGTCAGTACGTTTTCAAATTGACACACTGTATAAATGTCGTACAAATCCGTAGGACCTACAGCATATACTGTGAACTCTCATGCTCTTCGAAATGAAATTTTTTCCGCATCAAATTAATTCTGAGACATACCATACGAATTTATCGATTCGTGTTGGCCCAATTTTCAGACATGAGATTATGCGTTCGCAAAAGGAATACCCCCGATGGTCCTGACTCAAAGTAGCGGATTCTCACCCAAGGTCATAACTTTCACATTATCCCCCCTGGCCTTGAACGATGATGTGCATCCATGAATAAATGGAATGAATAATGAATCAACTTCGTTTGGTTTCTTCAACAAAACAACCAGTTCCGATACACCAATTGCCCTTTCTTCTCATAAGCATCGGTACAGCCATAATGAATTATGAGTTCTGCTACAAAAAGAGTACGTCTAGCCCACGGACTTACCATAAGGTGCGTCCTAATCGAGTCCCTCATTCAGATCAACGCTAACAACCGCAGTCATAATTGTTGCGCCACAAGACCTTTTCCGTCTTAAAGACGAAGAGGATCAATTCGAAGGACTTTACGCCTTATCAGCTGCCTTCTCGGCTGCCTTTCTCTCTTACTATTCGATGTTTGCTGCTTCTCTAAATAAAAATGATGAATCGACATCAAAAGCTATTTTACCGATGAATGTTCTGAAAAAGGGGGTGTCTTCTAACTTTCCCCAGACAGGTTCGGCTCAAATTTTTATTGTCTCAAAGATTACATTAAAACACTTGTTTCTAATTTTAGAATATTACTCGAAATATTACCATTAAAAAATGTGAATTGCATGGCTTTTGCATTTGGGATATAGGATGCTATAGAGTTTTAGGTATCTATTTGGAAAATGCCTGCTGAATTTAATTTCATTATCTCTGTCCCACTATTAAAAAATTCATCTTTGAAGAAACGTAACTCTTCAACGAAGCGTTTCCGAACATGCCTCAATAAAAACTTTTCGTCTCATTTTGAGGTTCTGAAACTATATCCAAATTTATTTTCATTAATCCTGAGACACTCTGTAAACTAGTTGAGATTTCAGTACGTGAATTCAGCGGGTATGTGCCTCGGTATGTGCTAACATGCCATATGAATTTGGCTGAATGCCGGTAGAACAGATTCTTGAACCGTGATTGTTATGTGGTATCCTCGGTAGTATCCCGCTAGTTCTGATTTTCATTACAATTCGTTTTACAAGCATAAATGAAATTTTTGAGTTATCAATATACATGGTGTGTCATTGACTTGTAAATATATTTTAACACTAGATTTTTGACGTCAAAAGAAACACTTTTTTCCTTCACCGTTTTCTTTGATTCGGCCTGGATAAAAAGATATAGCTATCTCAAGTTTTCATAAGTTAATTGAGCTATGCCACCCCAGAAAAAAAATTAAATTCAGAATAACAAGTTATGACACTACACATCTGTGCATCTCGTAAACAGAATTGCATTCAGCCAAAGTACCCAATTTTCTGAAGGTATACGAGAAGATGAGAAGAATACCTTTATCGAGACTTTTATTTTACAAAACGGTTGAATATTCATAACTGGGCCTCCAACTTACTTTAGAGTCGGGTTCGTCAAATTTCTGTTATTTTTATGGCGTGCAATGGTCATAATGAAAATATAAATAATCTTTGAAGTTCACTGAAGAACTATATTTCGAGAATCATTCCATTTGATCTGCATGTCGTTACCATGATTATCTCATCCTTGGCATTCGGTACATAGAGACATGACACATGACAGAAAATAATTTACTCTATAAAGCCCGTTTGCAACAGCCGAGAATTCTCTGGAGAATTCTCTACAAAATTCTCGCAAGAAAACGGCAGAGATTATTTTGTATGTTAAGCCCGTTTGCAACAGCCGAGAATTCTCTAGAAAACTTACTCGAGATTTCATGCGCCGTGAATTATGTACCGTTACATACGCACTTTCGGTAGAATTCTCTGTTCAGTTGCGTACTAAATAGTCTCCGCCCTTTTCTTGCGAGAATTTTGTAGAGAATTCTCCAGAGAATTCTCGGCTGTTACAAACGGGCTTAACTGAACAGTGAATTCTACCGAAAGTGCGTATGTAACGGTAAAGAATTCACGGCGCATAAAATATCGAGTAAATTTTCTAGAGAATTCTCGGCTGTTGCAAACGGGCTTAGTAGTTGAGTGCGGGAAAAACCCCTTTCAACCTAGCCGAATTGGAAAAAAATGGTACAGGGATAAAGTGTTTCTTCAAACCTCAGGAATCTTTTGTTGAAATATGTATTACATGCAGAGATTCACCCTGTATTTTCCAGTGTGAGCTTCATAATGCTCCAATTTAAACATATGTATTTCAATTTGAAATTAATTCATTGCCTCTAATTACCGATTCTTCTTTTTCTTTTTCACACTTGGTTAAAAAAAATTTTTACGCAAATAGATATTTGTGCAACCAGTTGGGAAAAGCATTATTTTTCGTATTGAGCCCTATCTGCGCAACTAGCGAAGCGTCCCTCGCAGATTCTTTTTAAATCGCCTAGTGACGAAAATATCCAATTTTCCACTCCGTTATTATGGAAGCAAGTATCTTTGCATCATCAGTTGCGAAATATTTAACTTTTCGGAACTGGTTACGGAAAGTAAAACGTTTAAAAACGTCGGTTAGTTTTAAAAAGTGTTACTTCATTTGTCAAAATTAAAAGATATTTTTGCAAAAGGATATTATTCATATTACCAACATTAAAGAAAAAGTGGCAATTTTCACAATTTTTTTTTTTGGACTGAAGCTATCTTGCGAAACATGTATAAGAAGTACGACTTAAATATCGATAAGAAATAAGATCGATATCGAGGCGTTAACCAACCGTTTCTGGGATTTTTCTGTTTATAACCGAAAAAGTTATCCATTAAGAAATACATTTGGCGAGAAGACATAATGTTATTACCTAGATTATTACTTACATAATGGTAACAGTTGTTGAGCTTTATTGTTAATTGATGTTAAGTAAAAAAATGGACTTAACAAAAGATTCAACTAATTCAAGAAATATTTCATCATAATCATAATATAAAATATTATAATGTTAGAAGAAATTAGTTCTGTTTCAGACAATTTCCATTGTAACACCGTCGAGACTTGCAACAAATAAACGGAAGAAAGAATGTGCAGGTAAGCAAGGTTGGTTCGGTGAATCACCATCAGTAGGTTACGACAATATTGTTTACTATTTTCAACAATTACATTATATAAACTGGAACACCTGCAGATCTCAACGAGAGTTACCTAGTTCATTAAACGGTTGACAGTGAAATCTCCACTTTTCCTTTTCATATCAACAAAACCTTCCTTCATACCCATACAGATTAGGATCATCACTCGGATCATCACCTGATCCTATACAATAATTATTAATGTTGCTCACCAAAAATTTGTTGAAAATTATCAGCAATCATTCACGCGGAGCCTAACATAACATAAAATAATTTTACTCTTAAAAAGTTATAATTATACGCTGATTCTGATAACAATTGATAGATGAACAGTAAAAATATAAACAATAAAAGAAAAAAATATCCCAAACTCAACATCCTGTATCTTTTTCCACAGCAGTATCTTATTAAGGCATATTATTCTGACCCAATAACCCTCGCAATGACCTATTTTCAGTGTGAGTCTTGGCCTTGTACATATATATGTATTATAACGTCAGATTCTTGAGGTCAGAAGAAACTGTAATTATGATGGAATGAATAAGACTCGGAATAAGTTATTCTTGTCGATAAATATTGAGTATTCTTCTGTTGCTTTCTTTTCCATTTTTGATAATAACGAATTTAGCTTACAACCACCCATATTTTCTGATTTTGATATCGACTATGTGAGCATTTAGTAATTGGTTATTTCATTAAGTACAAAAGTTACCAGATTCAAACATAACCCATTTAACCACGGAACATCAAATAAAAGAAGTGCCACTTCCCGAATAATCCGCTGATACCGTCGTGACATTTAACTGTCATTACGAACTACGCGACGCCTAGAAGTGTGGAGACCGCTTGTTACATTTCTGTGGCAAAAATTAGTGATGTGTGGGCGGAATACCCAAATATACAGGGTGAGTATTCAACTCGTACAAATATTTTTCTCAACAGTAGATTATTGAGGTCGAAAGAAACACTTTTTTCCCATACCATTTTTTCCGATTCGGCGGTAATGAAAAGATATAGCCATTTTAAGTTTTCATAATGAACTGTGCCACCCCTGGAAAAACAAAATTACCCTGTATTAGGGTGGGTTATAAAAAATGAAAGTTCAATCGATTATAGACAAGTTACTATTTAACTTTTTCTTCTAGCTCCTTTAGTTTCCACAATAAGGTATACGGACACTTTAACTCGGACACCCTGTACCCTGTATAATTGATTGCATATTAAGGAAAAAAATTGGGTGATAAAGAATAATACGAATAACAGTTCCAGCACCCAAAATTATGTAAGATTTACCTAGTCTAGGATTTAGGTGAAATGGTTTGAAAGTTCTACCAACCATTTTTTTCTTGTCTGCCTGTAAATCCGCATCAGGAACGTCTGCGAAAGTATATATGATGAAAACACGCAAGTTATGCAGAAAAATACCGAACCAGATCTCGGTCCGATGCAGACGCGGCCGTGATCGTGAACAGAAGGGTTTCCGTCAGCATAATTTCGAATATTCAATCGGACGTTCTATTACAGCGGAAAGACCGGCGAAAAGAGAAACAATGGCCGAAATTAAACCCGGTCGGTGCCAAGAATTCGGTCGCGATCGACGAAACGTCCGACGTGTGGAACGTGACTTTGCAATCGTAGAAAATAAATTTTCTGTAATGATACATCCGACGCCACTGGAACCATTATTATTATTATTGGAAATCGACCGATCCATATCGAATTTTGCGGATTGAAATGCGACAGGGCGAATTTCACGAGAGGACGAGATGGATACAGAGTGAGTCTCTGACTCGTACAAATATTTTAACAGTACATTCTTGAGGTCAAAAGTAAAACATTTTTCCCATACCACTTTTGAAATATTCTTTATTTTTAGTTCTATCTCACAAACGGTTCCATCGAATGAACGAAATTGCGGAATATAATTTTTCATTTATTTGATGAATATTTTTCGAAAACAAGATATCACCCACGTCTTCCAGTTTTCTCATTACGACCATTTCGTACCATAAATATACCAGAAATTCAGAGAACCCAACCCGAGACCCAACCCTTGAAATTAAGTTGGACGGCAAGTTGAATGTTTTCTAATGAACATTTGAACGTTTTCTAGAATAAAAGTATTCCTTATATCTTTTCCTATAATGCGCCTTTTTCGAGTAATTTCAAGTTCAAAAATTGAAAACTATTTAAGTACCTGTGAAATTTGAAAACTTGGGTACTTTGGCTGAATGCAACTCTTTTTAAAAGATCCACAGATGCGTAGTGTCACAGGTTTAGATTGTTATTCGGAAAGGAATATTGTTTTTCCAGGGGGGTACAGTCCATTATGAAAATTTAAAATGACTATATCTTTTTATCAGGGCCGAATCGGAAAAAAGTCTTTCTTTTGACCTCAAGAATCCACTGTTGAAATATTTGTATGACTCACCCGGTATAGTTATAGTTTGGAATGGGGATTACATTCCGCTTTTGTGCCCCCCCCATCATAGAGCTGTTCTCACAACTGCGCCATCTACAGCTCGCCCTGAGATATACCACAACAGATACCAGAGTTCCAATGAACTCCAATATCTGAGAGGGCTTCATGGAGGCTAATAAGTCCTCATACCTCCTATATTTATCTCGTCCAAGACATTTCTTGCGCAGGCTTGCAATCACCTGTAACCAGGTGAAAAGAAGTTTACTAATCTTTCCCACAGAATCTACTCACTCGTCAGTTTCTGAGAAGCCCATTTTCATCATATGCTTCCTAAAGCGACAATAGCCTGTGAGAAAGCTGATGAGGTCAGATCCAAATACTTGGATCTTGCAGTTTCAAAATCCCGAAAGAACTGATTCCTCCAAAGTGTTTTTTCTTTTGGTTTCTTACTTCTCTAGGAACTCTTTTTTTATAGGTGTATTTTCCTATACCACAGAAAGGTTCTGGGCCAGTAAGTGGCGTTCTTATGTCTTGGCGTCCTCACTTCCTTTGATTCTATAGAGGTACCATGAACCCAGACTAAAGAGACCGTGTTGTTCTTGCCTATTTCATTAAGTTTCTCCCGTAACAGCTGATGACATAGAAGTTCGGTGGTTGGATAGAAGCTTGACTATCAGAATGGATCACTGTGTCACATACTTGATAGTGTCTTTTCAGGTTTATGTTTACGCATATTTCGATAGCAAGTGCATATTTCTGCTCGAAAAACACTCGAGCATGATCCTTCTGATGGTGTACAGGGTGGGCAAAATTGGTGATACCTGAACTACAACTTTTAACCCAACAAGATAGAGGAAAATGAATGTACGATTCGTGTCGTCTTTTTTTGAGAAACTAATACTGGCATCTTTTGTTTTTGAGTTATAAGCCAAACTTTGGTCATTATCTCCGTTTCTGTTTGTGCTAGGATGTTGAAATGAAGACATTATACAGACACTTTTTTTGATAGCAATCTAGTGGCGTACTATGATTTTTTCCTACAGGTTTATTTGCTGAGCTATAACATAAAGTTGTGTTTTTTCTTATGAAAACAGTAGTTTGAATTGACTTAAAAGAATCGCCATTTTTTTACCGTTTCAGAAATATATATCATACATCGCCCTCAGTCTTTCTTAGTCATTTTGAACTACTGTTTTCATAAGAAAAAATACACCTCTGTATTATAGCTCAGCAAATACACCTGTTGCAAAAAATCATAGTATGCCACTGGATTGCTATAAAAAAGTGTCTATATCATATTTTCATTTCAACATCCTACTGATTACTGATTGCTGGGTGTGTTGGACGGATAAACCCAAACCTGCCACTGCGACCAAGCGGTCTATGGTAGCACACAGGCAATATACAAAATACAAGCTCATAGAGCAACATCCTAGCTCAAACAGAAACGGAGATAATGACCAAAGTTGAAATTTTAATTTTGACCTATAACTCGAAAACAAAAGAAGATAGAGTTATGCCATCAGCATTATTAGTTTCTCGAAAAAAGAGGACTGTAATGTGACACGCATTTTCCTCTATCTCGTTGGGTTGAAAAAGTTGTAATTCAGGTATTACCAATTTTGCCCACCCTGTACACTATCACTTTGTATGTATATTCCAGTGCCAGCCCCTAGGGTGGTTTTTAAACCATCTGTGTACCGTTTGTTGATGGTATTAACTTTGAAATTTTGGGTATTGTATTCCTATTTCCATTCTTTCCTTCTACATAGCATCGTGAGTTGTTCTGTACCTACACTATCACTTTTTATGTATATTCCAGCGCCAGCCCCTAGTATGGTTTTCAAACCATCTGTGTACCATTTATTGATGGTATTAACTTGGAAATTTTGTTAGTGTATTCCTATTTCCATTATTTCCTTCTATATAGCATCGTGTTGGAGTTGTTCTGTACACTATCACTTTTTATGTATATTCCAGCGCCAACCCCTAGTGTGGTTTTTAAACCATCTGTGTACCATTTACTGATGGTATTAACTTTGAGATTGTGGGTAGTGTATTCCTATTTCCATTCTTTCCTTCTACATAGCATCGTGAGTTGTTCTGTACCTACACTATCACTTTTTATGTATATTCCAGCGCCAGCCCCTAGTATGGTTTTCAAACCATCTGTGTACCATTTATTGATGGTATTAACTTGGAAATTTTGTTAGTGTATTCCTATTTCCATTATTTCCTTCTACATAGCATCGTGTTAAAGTTGTTCTGTACACTATCACTTTTTATGTATATTCCAGCGTCAGCCTCTAGTGTTGTTTTTAAACCATCTGTTTAACATTTATTAATGGTTTTAACTTTGAAATTTTGGGTAGTGTATTCCTATTTCCATTCTTTCCTTCTATATAGCATCGTGTTGAAGTTGTCCTGTACACTATCACTTTTTATGTATATTCCAGCGCCAACCCCTAGTGTGGTTTTTAAACCATCTGTGTACCATTTACTGATGGTATAAACTTTGAGATTGTGGGTAGTGTATTCCTATTTCCATTCTTTCCTTCTACATAGCATCGTGAGTTGTTCTGTACCTACACTATCACTTTTTATGTATATTCCAGCGCCAGCCCCTAGTATGGTTTTCAAACCATCTGTGTACCATTTATTGATGGTATTAACTTGGAAATTTTGTTAGTGTATTCCTATTTCCATTATTTCCTTCTACATAGCATCGTGTTAAAGTTGTTCTGTACACTATCACTTTTTATGTATATTCCAGCGTCAGCCTCTAGTGTTGTTTTTAAACCATCTGTTTAACATTTATTAATGGTTTTAACTTTGAAATTTTGGGTAGTGTATTCCTATTTCCATTCTTTCCTTCTATATAGCATCGTGTTGAAGTTGTTCTGTACACTATCACTTTTTATGTATATTCCAGCGCCAACCCCTAGTGTGGTTTTTAAACCATCTGTGTACCATTTACTGATGGTATTAACTTTGAGATTGTGGGTAGTGTATTCCTATTTCCATTCTTTCCTTCTACATAGCATCGTGAGTTGTTCTGTACACTATCACTTTTTATGTATATTCCAGCGCCAGCCCCTAGTATGGTTTTCAAACCATCTGTATACCATTTATTGATGGTATTAACTTGGAAATTTTGTTAGTGTATTCCTATTTCCATTATTTCCTTCTACATAGCATCGTGTTAAAGTTGTTCTGTACACTATCACTTTTTATGTATATTCCAGCGTCAGCCTCTAGTGTGGTTTTTAAAACATCTGTTTAACATTTATTAATGGTTTTAACTTTGAAATTTTGGGTAGTGTATTCCTATTTCCATTATTTCCTTTTACATAGCATCGTGTTAAAGTTGTTCTCTTTGAAAAGTACAAATTTTGTCAGTAGATTTTGGAGGTTAAAAGAAACACTTTTTTCTTTTACCATTTTTTCCGATTCGGCCCTGATGAAAAGATATAGCCATTTTAAGTTTTCATAATGATCTGTGCTTATAACCTTCAGTATAACTAGCTGAATCTGTGATACTACACATCTGTGGATTTTTTAAACAGAGTTGTATTCAGCCGCAGTACCCAATTCTTCGAATTTCACAGACACTTTTGAATTTTTTCAAATTACGCGAAAACGGCGCATTATACGAGGAAATATATACTTTTTTTTTACAAAACGTTCAAATATTCATTAGATAGCATCCAACTTAGTTTCAAGAGTTGGATTCTTTGAATTTTTGGTATTCTTACGGTACGTAATGAGAAAACTGGAAGACGTGGGTGATATCTTAAAATACGCACAATCAGAATGAGCACATCGTTAAAGGGGTGGCAACTAAACCTTCAGTGCCCAGTTTCATGAACTCTACTGTTGAACTTGTCTGTCCGACGTGACATCATTTCATCGCTAAAATTAAAAGACCATAAGTGGGAAAGATCCTGAGTATCTTCTGAAGATTGCCCCATGACAGTGCTGAAAATTTTCGAATCCACCTCTTACAGGAATGCATCTCAACTATTTTTACTGCGGGTTTGATGCCATCCCACCGAGCATCCCATAGAATTATCGGTACTTTTCTGGAATTTCATGACAAGAGTGCGGTATTCAGATATAGCGTGTTTCGCGATACATTGCCGAATATCTATTCAAAATTACGATGCAAGAATGTGGAGGAGGTATTCCTGCCGATCCAAGTATTCGAAATTCATGATCGAAAGCCAACGAGTAAACTTACGTGATTTTTATCTAGTGGTTAATTTAAATTGAGATTCATATCAAGATGATTACGTTTATATGATGTGTCTTACAGGTGAGCATTTGAGGTGAGTTCATACAGCGGCAAACTGAAAAATGGAAAAGCAAAACTAAATGAGAAAACGTTAATCAGATGATTTAGTAGATTTAAAAAAAATAAGTATCATTGCCCAAATTATAATTGGTCATGCGCATTACCCTGTCCGAACAAAATGAAATGAGGCAAAGAGATAACAGCTGGCTTCTTCTTGTTTTCATTAATGTTTCTTATTTCATCTTATTTCTTGTAAAGTGCGAAAAACATGATCTTCGAGTAGGCTATGGAAAATTGAAGGTAGATATTCTGTGCCTGAACGTAATGCTAAGCTTCTAATTTAATATTATGTGATTATCTCACAGAGCTGATAGAACTATAAAATTATTCAAATGAAACATAACGATTAATGGCATAAAATTATAGCAAGCTGAACTTCAAAGAACACTTAAAAACCCAAAAGAAGACAGCAACCACACGGGCCGGGTACTTCAGGACCCTAACATATAAAAACCAAGGAATCAGCAGTAAAACGGCAACTATGATCTACAAGATGATATGCAGACCTTTATTGGACTATGGGCATACAATATTCTCATATTCTCCAAAAACAGCTCTGGATATTATGGGAGTAGCAGAAAGAACTTGCTTACAAAACTAAGACATCCCAACAACACACTCCACAACCCACCCAATGAACTTTTATACCAGATAACGGAAGTAGAACCAATACTGGAAATAATGCAAAGACTACAAAAAATTCATCGCAAACCAACACAATATCAACATAATCGAGCCACTGATACACCACTACAATAGAGAGTTTTCTCTCTCTCTTTCTCTCTCTCTCTCTCTCTGGCATAAAATGACGAGTAAAATGATTATCAGAGTTGATTCAAACGCTGATAAAAAAACTGGGTGTTCTCAAAAATGAGGCTTTTTTAGCAGAAGGTATACTCCATTCACATTTATTTCAGCAGTCGGATGGCCATGAAATAATTTTCTCAAGTTTTTATAACTAGAACGGAGTAAGGTTGGCACTCATGATATGTCGGTAATGTCATAACGCCGTTGCCACAACAAATATCAATTTTTATTACGAAAATGCCGAAAGTGATTGAAAAAAGAGACAGGGTTTCAGGAAGTGCTATTTAGAATTCAGGTCCGCTCATTCAAATAGTTATACCCTGATATTCTAAAACCCACAATACATCAGACGGTAGCGAACATATTCAATGTAAGAGAATTTTAATAATGTTTCATCTGAATCTAAACGTTATATTTCAGCTGAATATTTCAGAAATAAGAAAGATTGTGAACGAAGAGGATGACAAAGAATTTCCTTCTATTGGGATACCCAAAAAAGTAGTGGCATTCGAGAATTTTATGTTTGTTTGAGTGAATTGAAGCGGAAAGTGATCGTAGAATAAGTTCCCAAAAATTTATTTTTCCATTTTTCATTTGACTTGTCCTATACATTGTAAATGTCTCACCAAAAAATACCTAATTATTATTATATCACTGTATTAAGATGAACAGCCACAAATACGCAACATAGCGTTGATTTAAAACCCAAAAATGTTTTTACAAGCTTCATAACCCCACATTTTCGTACTATATAGAGTGAATTTCCATGGCCAACCGAGTGCTAAAATAAAAGTGAATAGAGTATAGAAGTAATCGATATAAGTGATTTCGCCAAACATTGTCTATGTGAAATATTCAGTACGGCTGAAGTACAATCCCTAGAATTTCGATCGACAAAAGTTCATTAAATTTCAAGTATGGAACTTTGAGAGGTGACTCCGGCATCCAAAAAACGAAACAAAACTTAAACATATGGCTGGACAATGAATGGATCTGTACATCCGAGTCTATTCGATTAGTTGCATCAGGTCACTTGCGATTTGGGGTGAAAACAGAGTAGTTTATTGAAAGTGCTTATGTAAACAAAGTGCTATTATTGTTACCCTATTTCAACCCGATTTTACGTCGATTGTTGGAGGATTCGTACAAGATATTGAGAAAAAATATATGAATAATTTAGACGATTTTTATTGGTGATATTTTGAACGAATATCTTTTTTAATTTCTCCTCAATTTTGTCATTTTGAAAGTTTTATATAAGTGATTTTTTGTGAAACGCTTCATTTGGACCAGTTCTACACCTTAGTTAAAAAAAAAGCCTCACCTTTGAATACACCCTGTATGAATGTTACCATCTCAATGAAACTAGCCACATGACAGCATTCAGCCAATGGTAATACAATACTCTAATTCATTAGAAATGGATTTGAATGAATAACAAATAAATTTCTGTGTATTTTGACATTAAAGTACGCTTTCTGAAATCCCTGCCCCACTATTGACTCGATTGGCGGTCATGAAATAACAAACATTAACAGTACGAGACGATTTGACGATAGTTTTCGCATTTCCAAGTACTTACCCATGGCTACTTTCTATTAATAATTCAAAACAGCAAGAATGTAGACATAGGAAAATTTTGTTTTCGCAAGAGTTTTTGATCATCATTTCACATCCAAAAGTAATTCTTATTAAAGAAATAACATTATTCCATTTATACCGATTTTTATTAGTGGGATAGCAGCAATTTTCAATTATTATAAATCGTGAATTCTTTTTTATTGAACGAGCTTTCGAGATTATTCATTTATTATTTCTTCATCAGGAAAACTACAATACAATTACACGTTGGTAAAAAGAGATAATAAATAAATAATTTCGAAAGCTCGTTCAATAAAAAAGAATTCACGATCTAATTGAAAATTGCTGCTATCTCGTTGATAAATATCGGTATAATTCATATAACATCAACGAATTACAAATCATTATTCCATTTATATACATATTGCGATCATCCTCAGAAATATACGGAAATATATTAAATTATAATTTTTTCGAAGACGATGTGATTAATTGTTAACATCTATCAAGAAATCCGTGGAGATATTCTAGCAATATCCTTGTATTGGAGCAATAAAATACTTCTGGCGTACACCATAAAGATCCTGGGCCATTGACGTTTATAGCTTATCCCAGTATACATGAGCTTCAACGCCAATTCTGATGTAGTGCCTCAACTATTCCGTACGAAAGAACCGTTCTAATACGCTTCAGAGTAATTGAATTTCATAAATAAAAAATATTAATTTTATTGAGGTCTTATGCCCTCGCATATGTCTAATCCGATAAAACAAGATGGATATTTACTAGCAAAACCAATGTGAGACAAAATGTTGAATAATAATATTTCCAGCGCAGGTCATCACCTCGGTCATCACCCATTTAATGCCAACCACCATCAACCTCCTAAAAGCAATGAAAATGAGAATAAACTACTCGAATTATCTACCCTCATCTCATTCAAAACAAACAAACGTAATCCAAGATGTTTATAAATTACTTGAGTTTTCAACCAGTGTGAATGCAGCCACGAGTTCCAGCCACGCGTTTGCCTCGGCGCCTCGGTGAAGCGGTCGGCCCGCTCGGGGTGTATCTTGATTCGTAATGAAGGCTAGTACGGGATTGATATTGAAAAGTGGTAATGAAAATGAAATTAAACGATGTTCTCGAAAAGGGGTGAGGTTACTGAGTATCTACAACCATTCTGAACTATTACTAGGAAAGAATAACGAGCTAGTGGGTCAATAAAATGGAAATTTTCTAGTTTCGAGTAAAATTGAGATATTTGAATTTTTTTTTCGGTGAATATATTCTATTTACAATGCTCTTCAAGACCTATATACCACCTGATTTTGTCGGGCACGAATTCACCCCCCACTACCCCCAACTTGTGTGTTTCCGAAAAATTATGCTAAGTCGGGAAAAATTGAGATATTTGAATTTTTTTTTCAGTGAATATATTCTATTTACAATGCTCTTCAAGACCTTTATACCACCTGATTTTGTCGGGCACGAATTCACCCCCCACTACCCCCAACTTGTGTGTTTCCGAAAAATTATGCTAAGTCGGGAAAAATTTAGATATTTGAATTCTTTTTTCAGTGAATATATTCTATTTACAATGCTCTTCAAGACCTTTATACCACCTGATTTTGTCGGGCACGAATTCACCCCCCACTACCCCCAACTTGTGTGTTTCCGAAAAATTATGCTAAGTCGGGAAAAATTTAGATATTTGAATTTTTTTTTCAGTGAATATATTCTATTTGCAATGCTCTTTAAGACCAATATACCCACTGACTTTGTCGGGCATCGATTCACCCCCCACTACCCCCAACTTGTGTGTCTGAAAAATTATGCTAAGTCGAGAAAAATTGAGATATTTGAATTTTTTTTTCAGTGAATATATTCTATTTACAATGCTCTTCAAGACCTATATACCACCTGATTTTGTCGGGCACGAATTCACCCCCCACTACACCCAACTTGTGTGTTTCCGAAAAATTATGCTAAGTCGGGAAAAATTGAGATATATGAATTTTTTTTCGGTGAATATATTCTATTTACAATGCTCTTCAAGACCTATATACCACCTGATTTTGTCGGGCACGAATTCACCCCCCACTACACCCAACTTGTGTGTTTCCGAAAAATTATGCTAAGTCGGGAAAAATTGAGATATATGAATTTTTTTTTCGGTGAATATATTCTATTTACAATGCTCTTCAAGACCTATATACCACCTGATTTTGTCGGGCACGAATTCACCCCCCACTAACCCCAACTTGTGTGTTTCCGAAAAATTATGCTAAGTCGGGAAGAATTGAGATATTTGAATTTTTTTTTCAGTAAATATATTCTATTTACAATGCTCTTCAAGACCTTTATACCACCTGATTTTGTCGGGCACGAATTCACCCCCCACTACCCCCAACTTGTGTGTTTCCGAAAAATTAAGCTAAGTCGGGAAAAATTGAGATATTTGAATTTTTTTTTCAGTGAATATATTCTATCTACAATGCTCTTTAAGACCTATATACCCACTGATTTTGTCGGGCACCGACTCACCCCCCACTACCCCCAACTTGTATGTCTGAAAAATTATGCTAAGTCGGGAAAAATTGAGATATTTGAATTTTTTTTTCAGTGAATATATTCTATCTACAATGCTCTCTAAGACCTATATACCCACTGATTTTGTCGGGCACCGACTCACCCCCACTACCCCCAACTTGTCTGTCTGAAAAATTATGCTAAGTCGGGAAAAATTGAGATATTTGAATTTTTTTTTCAGTGAATATATTCTATTTACAATGCTCTTTAAGACCTATATACCCACTGATTTTGTCGGGCACCGATTCAAATATCTCAATTTTTCCCGACTTAGCATAATTTTTCAGACACACAAGTTTGGGGTAGTGGGGGGTGAATCGGTGCCCGACAAAATCAGTGGGTATATAGGTCTTAAAGAGCATTGTAAATAGAATATATTCACTAAAAAAAAAATTCAAATATCTCAATTTTTCCCGACTTAGCATAATTTTTCAGACACACAAGTTGGGGGTAGTGGGGGATGAATCGGTGCCCGACAAAATCAGTGGGTATATAGGTCTTAAAGAGCATTGTAAATAGAATATATCCACTGAAAAAAAAATTCAAATATCTCAATTTTTCCCGACTTAGCTTAATTTTTCGGAAACACACAAGTTGGGGGTAGTGGGGGGTGAATTCGTGCCCGACAAAATCAGGTGGTATAAAGGTCTTGAAGAGCATTGTAAATAGAATATATTCACTGAAAAAAGAATTCAAATATCCCAATTTTACCCGACTTAGCATAATTTTTCAGACACACAAGTTGGGGGTAGTAGGGGGTGAATTCATGCCCGACAAAATCAGTGGGTATATAGGTCTTAAAGAGCATTGTAAATAGAATATATTCACTGAAAAAAAATTCAAATATCTCAATTTTTCCCGACTTAGCATAATTTTTCGGAAACACACAAGTTGGGGGTAGTGGGGGGTGAATTCGTGCCCGACAAAATCAGGTGGTATAAAGGTCTTGAAGAGCATTGTAAATAGAATATATTCACTGAAAAAAGAATTCAAATATCCCAATTTTACCCGACTTAGCATAATTTTTCAGACACACAAGTTGGGGGTAGTAGGGGGTGAATTCATGCCCGACAAAATCAGTGGGTATATAGGTCTTAAAGAGCATTGTAAATAGAATATATTCACTGAAAAAAAAATTCAAATATCTCAATTTTTCCCGACTTAGCATAATTTTTCGGAAGCACACAAGTTGGGGGTAGTGGGGGGTGAATTCGTGCCCGACAAAATCAGGTGGTATATAGGTCTTGAAGAGCGTTGTAAATAGAATATATTCACTGAAAAAAAAATTCAAATATCTCAATTTTACCTGACTTAGCATAATTTTTCAAACACACAAGTTGGGGGTAGTGGGGGGTGAATTCGTGCCCGACAAAATCAGGTGGTATATAGGTCTTGAAGAGCATTGTAAATAGAATATATTCACCGAAAAAAAAATTCAAATATCTCAATTTTACTCGAAACTAGAAAATTTCCATTTTATTGACCCACTAGCTCGTTATTCTTTCCTAGTAATAGTTCAGAATGGTTGTAGATACTCAGTAACCTCACCCCTTTTCGAGAACATCGTTTAATTTCATTTTCATTACCACTTTTCAATATCAATCCCGTACTAGCCTTCATTACGAATCAAGATACACCCCGAGCGGGCCGACCGCTTCACCGAGGCGCCGAGGCAAACGCGTGGCTGGAACTCGTGGCTGCATTTACACTGGTGAGTTTTCAAGAGAATTGTTGTCACATTGTATAGAGAAAATGACATACAAATATTAGCATTATGATGCTGAACAAGCAATTTAGCAGGAATTTCTTAAAAACCTTATGACTGAAGATGATGAATTTGACTTAGAACACCCTATTTATATCTCAATTTATGTGTACCTACATCATAGTTCTGTAGGTTGCGGAAAATATGATGGTTACTTCTTTCCTAGAAATTGGGGGTTCTACCATTACCTTTCGACATGAAGAGATTTACTCCTCCCACGACTCCTCCACTAAATAAAATTATTCTAGCACGAGTTGGATCGTAAGGTATGCGTTAGGCAATTTTCTAGTAGCTACGAGAGTAGCCACTTTCAATTTAACCCCAATTCAACAATGGCGTCAATAGCTAGTTTATTTTTTTCGTTATTTCGACTTACTAATTGAAAGAGTTTGAAGTTTCCATCTGAAGATCATCAGTAATGATGATCTGTTGGATACACCATTACACAAAGATAGTATAATTGGTGTTTTTTCAACACACTTCTAGTAGCTTGACAAGTAGGTACCTACCTACACATATGTATATCCAAGTGTATATCTATGTAACGGAATCTTCTTCTAGACGTTCGAATGGTTTTAAATTTAGCAAGTGTTTATGATGACAGTGGAGATCGAGGTGAAGATACATCATGAAGCTCTTCAACATGGTATGTGTGGGTTTACTATGAGTTTTTTTTTTTCAATTATTAGGTATAAACTGATTGCTATTTCCAGCTAAGCTGCTGCAGAATCACGGTTGAATTCCAAGCCGAGATTCAACCCCAATGCCCCCAATTCATATTCCGTTCTGAGAAACACTCAACGAGTTACAAAATACGAGCAAAACATCAAGATAGTTTCCTTGATAGAAGAAAAATTTTCCATTTTTCATCCGAATTTAATGATTTCATAACAATTCTTATTATAAACTAGCTGACCCGGTAGACGTCGTCCTGCCAATAGTAAGGAAATATTTGTGATGAGTTTATGCAGAGTTACTAGGAACTAATACCTAAGGAAGAAACCGAACTCATAGGCAGATGGCGAAAACGTACACGGCATCTGCCAATTGAATTGGTCGCTTTCTTAGGTATTAGTGTTTAGTAACTCTGTATAAGATCGGTCCCTTTCGTACGTATTACTTCTCAGTAGCGCTGTATGAACCCAACCATAGTAATTGGAAGTAAAAAGAGTTATTATTTTAAACCTTTTATTAAAAAAATAGGTAAGTATTATACAATAAGTACATACTTATTCATATATATTTCTCTCACCGAAGAAAGAAAATGTGAAAAGAACTATGGCGATTTATATGTACAGGATGTCCGCGCCATGGGGCAGCGGTCGATTACTGTAATTCTATTAACTATAAAAAAGAGTTTCAAATGAAACTTTCCCCTTTTTAAGTAGAGCATCTCCTAAAATTATTTAGAACTATACAAAGTGTTTTGTTTCTTCTGCACAGCTATCAACTTCGTTATTTTAAATGGAACACCCTATATATTTTACATTTTTGAATTCCTTGTTAAATTTGAATATGGAATTGATGACACAAGTATGTCTGAATTCTCAACGGTTTTCGAGAAATTTGACTTTTTATCAAAATTTTGACAGTTTGAGTTATGTACTTACCGAGGTACTTACATAAAGGACTATAGCTCCGTCCCTATTATATGTAATTGATTCAAATTTGGAGTTTGTCTAGTCAATAAATGATATACTAAAAATTTTCTTTGTAAATAACCATATTATATACAGGGTCTACGAAAGCGTAGATTCATTATCAAAACAGAAATTCATCAAAATCTTCATTTTATCAATTGGCAACCCGTATTTTTTTCTATTCGTTATTTTAACTTATTCGCTTTCAGTTGCGAAAATATGGGTTGCCATTTAAAAATTTGACGAGTTCTGTTTTGATAATGGATCTACCTATATAGTATGGTTATTAAAAAAAAAATGTTTAGTATATCAGTTATTGACTAGACACAGTCCAAATTTGAATCAATTACATAGATTAGGGACCTCGTTAGGGACGGAGCTATAGTCCTTTATGTAAGTACATAGCTCAAACTGTCATAATATTAATAAAAAGTCAAATTTCTCGAAAACCGTTGAGAATTCAGACATAGTTGTGTTATCAAACTAATATTCAAATTTAACAAAAAATTTAATAAGAAATGTAAAAATATAAAGGGTGTTCCATTCATAATAACGAAGTTGATAGCTGTGCAGAAGAAACGAAACACTTTGTATAGTTCTAAATAATTTTAGGAGATGCTCTACTCGAAAAGAGTAAAGTTTTATTTGAAACTCTTTCTTCTAAAGTTAATAGAATTAGAGTAATCCACCGCTGCCCCATGCCGCGGACACCCTCTATATATAGTCCTTAGATAACTAGATAATGAATGCACTGATCACTAAGACTCACAATAATTGATTAATTGATAACTAATAGGCCGAACTTTGAGAACTTAAATCAATTCAGATCAATTGTTCGTTTGTGAACTGTCAACAGTCAGCAAGTGTCACTAGTCTCTTGTCTGTGATGGGTAAACAACACAACATATACTTGCGCTCTAAATTGAAATATCATTATTCTGTTTTCTTAATTTCCTAGTCTTCCAAGCAATTCTTCATCTGTTTTAACCTTCTAAAAAGTATGAGGAAGGTTTCAAAAAAAAAATTGAATAAAATCGGTTCAGTCGTTTTTACGTGATGCGATGGCGTCGCAAGACAGGACTTCGATTTTTCGACGAAACTCTCTTGACATATTGTGTACAACTCACTGAGTGCTACTCATTACCCTCATCAGAATTCTTTTGAAATTAATTTTTTGCAAGAATTTGAAGAAAACGGATATATACTGCCATCTTCATATGAAAGTGGACTTATTTTCTTGTCAGATGTCGTTAGGGTGTGTTCCTACATCAAATTCCCTACTGACATCGAATGTAGGTGCCCTCAATTCATTCCATTTTCGTCGGGGTATGAGTTGCGTTGCTCTGATGAAGTCAAATCAGATTGAAACCATGGTGAACATCTACTCTTTCCCAACGAAATGGTATTTCTGTTGATAATCTGAGTGTCGGTGGTTTGTTAGTTCGATTTTGTTGATTTAAGTAGCAAGTGTTATGCATCTGAATCAATTTCGTTTATCAATTTTTTTCTTATTTCATTTCTGCAGAACTTTTTCGATCAACTTCAGAATCGAAAACTACCATCAGAACTCATTTTTGCGAAAAATACATCACCGCGTGAAGTTAGCTCAACTAATTCGTTTTTGTCCCTGTTTTCATCATAAGAATCCACCATTCTAGGCCGCAACTATTGAGAATTTGTATCATTGACGGTTCTCACTTCCTTCAATCCGAGTTTCAATTTAAAACAGTGAAATTTGCGAGAAAAACTTTGCCACTCTCGAGACTCCCTAGATCCAAGGGCACATAATGGAAAGTGACTGGTACATGCTGATGATAGAATTCTTGATGATGAGCCCAAACCGAAAGGTATCGTGGTTAACGCAATGAACTTGGGACTCCAGTTAAAGCGTGAAGTCGTATACGAAACCAATAATATTCCCACTAGAAAGGAATTGCGGAAAACCTCCATAATAACATTAAACGTAAATGTGCACATGAGCCATTCCACAAGCTTAGTGTACCTACGTTTAAAACGCGAAATATAATCAAACTTCGGTTTCGAAATTAACAGCACTCAGAGAGCCAAGTTTGCCTGGTGCATTAACAAGTTACCATGGTGATATTTACTGGATGGGCGAATATTTCTGCAGCATAACATAACAACGTCCACGTTTCAGAAACTTTCCCGAGGCAAGGAGCCTAAACATGCGAAAACGGGATGCTTCATATCGACAAATTGTTATTGGCCGCATAAGTGGCTCTGAAAGGGTAACTCGATTCCGGGGAAAGACTCAATTATGTCAGAGAGATGTAATAGAACTTTTGGCCGTTCGACCGTTGTGAAGCTAGCAGAACCACCCTGGAATTTAGGATATTTTCTGGCCCCAAACTATTATGTTCATAAGAAATCCTATTATTTTAGACTGAGTATCAGACACTCATTCGAACGCACAGCCGATTTTCCTTATAAATGTGTTTGGCTAACTTCATCGTTAAGCTAGCAGAAATAAACTGAATTGCCAATCAAATGTTCAACAAGATAATTCATCTGTCCGCACCAAAATTTCAAGTTAACCCTAGTGAAAATGAATTCCAAAAATACCGAGGCCAAAAACGCATCTCTTCGCTATCGATGAGTTGAATTGGTACGACCCACCTCTGTCTGTGATCGTTGCTAACCTCCATAACTTTGACCGGTGTGAACCTAGCAGACCGTTTCCAGCAGACCGTTCGACGGAAAGACCCGAACGCGGTGACCAGTGGGGTACAGCCAAAATTTTATAACACGAAAACTATTTGCCAGAGCATAACCATATTTGGTACGCAGGATTGTTATATCGATGTGATTAACCACACAAAAAATCAGCGACTCGCATAGGGTTCCAGGGAGTGATTCGTCATCCCTTATATTTCGAAATTCGATAACACGGAAACTATTCGATGGAGCATAACCATATTTGGTATGTAGGATCGTTATATCGATGTGATTAACCACACAAAAAATCAGCGACTCGCATAGGGATCCAGGGGGTGATTCGTGATACCCTAAATTTCAAAATTTTATAACACGGAAACTGTTCGCCGGAGCATAACCATATTTGGTACGTAGGATTGCTATATCGATGTGATTAACCACACAAACAATCAGCGATTCGCATAGGGATCCAGGGGGTGATTCGTCATCCCTTATATTTCGAAATTCGATAACACGGAAACTATTTGCCGGAGCATAACCATATTTGGTACGTAGGATCGTTATATCATTGTGATCAACCACACAAAAAATCAGCGACTCGCATAGGGATCCAGGGGGTGATTCGTCATCCCCTAAATTTCAAAATTCTATAACACGGAAACTATTCGCCGGAGCATAACCATATTTGGTACGTAGGATTGCTATATCGATGTGATTAACCACACAAAAAATCAGCGACTCGCATAGGGATCCAGGGGTTGATTCGTCATCCCCTAAATTTCAAAATTTTATAACACGGAAACTGTTCGCCGGAGCATAACCATATTTGGTACGTAGGATTGCTATATCGATGTGATTAACCACACAAACAATCAGCGATTCGCATAGGGATCCAGGGGGTGATTCGTCATCCCTTATATTTCGAAATTCGATAACACGGAAACTATTCGATGGAGCATAACCATATTTGGTACGTAGGATCGTTATATCATTGTGATCAACCACACAAAAAATCAGCGACTCGCATAGGGATCCAGGGGGTGATTCGTGATCCCCTAAATTTCAAAATTTTATAACACGGAAACTGTTCGCCGGAGCATAACCATATTTGGTACGTAGGATTGCTATATCGATGTGATTAACCACACAAACAATCAGCGACTCGCATAGGGATCCAGGGGGTGATTCGTCATCCCTTATATTTCGAAATTCGATAACACGGAAACTATTTGCCGGAGCATAACCATATTTGGATTATAGGATCTTTATATCGATGTGATTAAACACAAAAATCAGCGACTCCGGCGAATAGTTTCCGTGTTATCGAATTTCGAAATATAAGGGATGACGAATCACTCCCTGGAACCCAATGCGAGTCGCTGATTTTTTGTGTGGTTAATCACATCGATATAGCAATCCTACGTACCAAATATGGTTATGCTCCGGCGAATAGTTTCCGTGTTATAAAATTTTGAAATTTAGGGGATGACGAATCACCCCCGGATCCCTATGCGAGTCGCTGATTTTTTGTGTGGTTAATCACATCAATATAGTGATCGTACATTCCAAATATGGTTATGCTCCGGCGAATAGTTTCCGTGTTATAAAATTTTGAAATTTACGGGATGACGAATCACCCCCTGGATCCCTATGCGAGTCGCTGAGTTTTTGTGTGGTTAATCACATCGATATAACGATCCTACATACCAAATATGGTTATGCTCCATCGAATAGTTTCCGTGTTATCGAACTTCGAAATATAAGGGATGACGACTCACCCCCTGGATCCCTATGCGAGTCGCTGAGTTTTTGTGTGGTTAATCACATCGATATAACAATCCTGCGTACCAAATATAGTTATGCTCCGGGAAATAGTTTCCGTGTTATAAAATTTTGAAATTTAGGGGATGACGAGTCATCCCCTGTATCCCTATGCGAGTCGCTGATTTTTTGTGTGGTTAATCACATCGATATAATGATCGTACATTCCAAATATGGTTATGCTCCGGCGAATAGTTTCCGTGTTATAAAATTTTGGCTGTACGCCACTGGTCACCGCGTTCGGGTGTTTCCGTCGAACGGTCTGCTGGAAACGGTCTGCTAGGTTCACACCGGTATAACTTTGAGCTTGCTGATCTCGCAATTTCTCCCAGAATTGGAGTACAATTTTTTTTTACTTGGGTAATGAATTAGCTTAGAGTTAGCCTGAAATAATGATGTAATCAGATTCTGGATAAACAATTGATTATCGGTTTTGTGAGGCTAGCGACGGTTTGGGTTAACAGAACCCCCAATTTCTTCAATAATTGGAGAGCAAAACATTTCTCTGTAGGGTAATAAATTAGACTAAAATTAGCCTTAAAGTATTATGTGATCAAATTTTGGATGAATATTGTATTAGAGCTTAACTTACAAGCTAGCAGACCTTTTTTAAAAAAAACGCATTCGAGGTAAATCCGCAGTAGCTTCAAATGAGAAGCAAAAATGGACCTAAACTTATAATATGGTCAGTTTTCTGCTCGGTTTTCTGCTAAATGTTCGATTAGCAATTTCTCCACAAATTGGGGAGCAAATAGTTATTTAATCAACTAGGTTATTAATGACAGCGATTAATGAATGAGATATTTAATGTTCGAGATCATTAATCGCTCAATTAATGAACGAGTTGATTACAAGACTTTTCCGTCCGTCCACATGTGAATTAAATGGTAATTCTTGATTGCAAAAATTTTCTATCGATACCTAGTCAAATTTGACACTATAAATTTTCTATGTTCATATCGAAATGTTGATATTTGCCTTGGAACATAGATACAAGGAATGGAAAATAAACATTTGTTGTTGTCCAAAGACTGGAGTGAGATAGTTGCTTAGTGTCGCCAATCCCAATTTAGATCATTCAATCTGACATCATTGTCACGTCAATTTTCCGTTCATAAAAGTAGGAGCTAAGTATATAAATTTATTTATTTTACGCCACTGCCTTAGTGTCGCGCTGGACAGAGAAGCATCGAATGTTTGTGCCACAAACAAATACATTTATAGCACGTCCTCGAGCACGTCAATGTCCATTCCACGTATTTATGTTCTAAGATATTTGTGCGGCCGATCGAACAATACGAGAAGTCCATAGAGGGCATATTCGAGTAGTGACATTTTGAGTAAAAAACATTCATATCGTTCCTTACAATATCTGATGAAGAATGTGTCGAGATGGTGGAAGCTGGAATTGTAGTACTTACATAGATATATTGATAATTACCTTACGATCAAAATTTTTCTGCAACCTTAACAATTCATTTCTTCGCAATTCACCCGCTAGGTACTACGAAAATCAATGCGACATAGAAATAAAATAATTATTTGGGAAGCTGCTGTATACTTCTATGTTCGATTGCTCATCACAATAATGCATTAATAAGAAATTTACCATTAAAAGGGTTCATTAACGGCTAATTTTGTGTACGTTAAATAGTGCTATTATTAAGAGGTCGGCGAAAAAATTTTTTAAGTGGGGTAATGACGAGGGCAATGAATTAGCTGAAAATAAGCCTTAAATTATGGCCGCACAAAAAAAACAAAATTCAAAAGTGGTTCTGTCTCAGGTTCTGCTAGCTCTCCAAAGGTTGGCAAATATTGCGTTCTATTAGCTCAAGGTTAAACCAAGGGTGAAACCGAGGGTGAAACTAGCAGGTTTCGCCAGCTAATAGAGTATTTTTATCAAAAATGTGAGTTAATTTGTGGCAATTTCTACTGTATCTTCCGAATTATCTTCTATTATAGTTTCGCATATACATATAGGTCTGCACAGATTACAAGTTAAATAAAAGCTTGTAATATTAAAACAGTCACAACGATAATCTTGTTCTGAGCCATCTGAGCAGACTTCGAAGTAGAAGTTCCGGAAAATAACAGGAATACTAAAAGTGGAAAAATCTCCCGGCTAGACAGGACCTAATGGAACTAGAATTAATTATTCGTGAATTCAGGCAGATGTCGAATAAAACGAGAACTCTTCGAGCACGCGTTGAAGCCATTTCAAATATTGGCAGATCCATGAATGAAAATTCATGAGATTTTCTACGAATTACGTCGTTATTTCTCTGTCAGATAAAGCTGTCGCAATATGTTGACAAAGTAATCAAAATTGCTGAATGAAAAAATTATTTTTACGGAACTAAACTTCTGGAAGAAGTACTCTGAAGTAACATTGTGTCCGGTATCATCGGGTATCATCTTATCTTCAATCTTGCAAATATAATACGGAGGGCCCTCAGAAGGACCTATGGCCTTATAAGGACTTGAGGGCAAATATACGGAGTGTCTGATAGAATCTCGGGAAGAATACTATGGACCTATGGTCTTAATTCCTTAATGAAAATTGAAAATAAGCAGGGATGCTTTTTATAAAATTTTTTACAGATTAATCGCTTCTTCAAGTTGGTATTTATTGTTTTTACGAGTTTTGAAAAAAACTCCTCCAAATTCTTTCTCACAGAAGAAAAAATTACAGAAAAATGTAATGGAGTTTTTTCGAAACCCTATAGGTTATAACGAAGTTACCTTCTAGGAGCTGCATGTTGTCAGGATTGGCAATTTCGAAAAAAATTATATGAAATAGTCCTCTTCACTCAATTTCATATAGAGGACTCAAGTCCGTCACAATTAGGTATTTACATTTATTATTGTATCGAAATCGAACACTTTTCATAGAAAGGATAGTCTGAGGGATAGATACTATTTACCCGAATATTTACTACAGTTGGATAAGTTAATATCGGATAAAATAAACGAAGGTTTATTTCTCTGGAGAAAGAAATTCTACCGAAAGTGAGTATGTAACTGTAAAGAATTCACGGCGTATGAATTCTCGAGTAAATTCTCCAGAGAATTCTCGGCTGTTGCAAGCGGGCTTAAAGGTTAAAAATTAGCCCAAAATTAAGTACAGAAAATATTCCAAAATTAGAAGAGGCAATGTTTTCATTATGGGGGTGAGTTATTCCGCATTGGGTATAAATCTTTCAACATAACTTAGGACGAGACTTAGGATATTGCGAATAAAATCTCCGACCAAATCTATCAAAAATAAATACAATAAAATAGCGCAACCAGAAATTCTTAATCTGAAAAATGTTCACAGACCTGCTCAGATGCATACTTTCCGGTCTTTCAACAAAGTGTCAAACACTCCCATTCATCACAACCGTAAATAACCTGACAATTTCACAGGTCCCTACCCAAATATTTACCCAATTCATTCATGAGACTTTTGTTGAATATCCGAAACTCCCGTAGCCTTTAGTTAAAGGTCACATGTTTTATATTCAAAGCTCATTCCCTTCTGTTAGAAGGTAGAAGTTCTTCCTATTGACACACAATTAGGTACAATTATTGTTATACTTACGGCGGGTTCCCAAAAATTAAATTGCCGACAGTCACTTTTTTTATAAAGAAGTCGCGAATATTTTCCATCTTTTATGGCCGACGCTGGATAAACTGTGATAGATAGAGGAAAATAACAAAGTACAGTTTTCTACAACTCAAAACAGTTCCATAAAATGTCCGTAATGGCATATATATAACCGAGTATCTAACTTTCGAGGTTAACCCAATATAACTAATTTTTACATTTGTGATTGAATCCAAAATAATGTTTCATTCGAAGTTGACATTGAATGAATTAATAAAAAAACTCGTAAAAAAATTAATGTGACCCTTATCTGTGGCATTTATTTCTTATATAAAATCGAGTATAAAATGCTCTTTACAGCATAGTTTTTTAACGGATATTTCGTGAGATATGATTGGAGAACGACGATTTTAGGCAAGAAATAAAGTCTTCCCGGAAAGTTCAATAAAAAACCAACGATAACCAATTTTAACATCTTTAATTCAATCCAAAATAATTTTCCACCGGAAAAAAGTTTTCGACTGACATGGAATAAATTAATATGAAAATGAATGTGACCCTTATCTTCGTCATTTATTTCTGATCAAGAATAGTCTTTACAGCATAGTTTTATAACGGATAATTCGCGAGGTATGACAGGTTGAAGAAATACGAATTTAGGCAAGAAATGAAATTACGTGACGGCTTCTTCGAGTCGAAGTTATAAAAGGGCACGATCGATATATGATCATTTTGATCTGGACATTGAGTCTTAAATTTAATACCGAGTTTAATACCCAATGATCTGTACTAGAACGTGATAATCTTTCGATAATTGGAGTTTATTTTTAATTTTCTTCATCGTGGGGGTTTTCATTACATGCTTATTGATTTTCTGATGTTGATTATTCTTGTTGATCATTAAATATTACTATTTTTCGATTTCATTCTCCGTTTATTGAGGTTTTTTGAATTCCTGCTTGTTATATTTCGTGAATTATTTTAATTATAACTTAACTAGCGTTTTACAATGAAATATTCTCGAAAATATTAAGGTAGCGATGCCGCGAGTACTAGCTAACGTGCGTTCAAAAAAATTCGTCGTCAAGTAGGCCATGGAATTTTGAACGTCGATATTTCGTGCCTAAACGTAATTCTTAGCTCGTGCTATACTATTTTCCAGGTGAACTGTCATTTTAGCATTTTGGATTGTTGTTGAATTAAAATTATGAGCAAATTATAAAGATGGTTTTTACGGACGTGTTAAAGGCTTTTACTATTGAATCCTACTTCAAAATTGGAAGGAAAATTGAATGAGAATGGAAATATTCTGTTCCGGCGACTTCATAGAAGCCTATGTTGCTGTAGATTATTAAGTATGAATTTTTCCATTGTACTGTTTTGCGATGTGTTGACGAAACAGGTATGTTCAAACAAAAAAGGAAGTGGTCGACCAAAGAAGTTCAGCAATAATGAAAACATCATGACAGAAGCTCGACAAACCTCTGTTCAGGTTTTATCTCAAGTGGCTGGAGTATCCGTTGGCATGTGCCACCCGATTTTGAAAAAAAGATATCCATTTGTTTCCATATAGATTGACATGTTATCAGAAAACTGAAAAGGTTGTGATTACCTAACCTTGTAGCATCCAAGAAAAATTGGAGTTCAGTATGCATCAGTCAAAGGCAAAATGTGGACCTACTTTCTTTTATGGAACTTCAATAGCAGAACGTTATGAAGGAGAAAACATCATGCCTTCTTATAGCTGAATTGGATTTTAATAAATTGTCCAATAGCTATTTTCATGTAATTCAGTTCTTTTAGTTTAGTCATGGATTTTCAGTAATGACTGAATCAATTCAATATTTATAGAGAATTAATAAACATATTGAGATTCTTACTGTGATTTATTCATATGACTGAAGTAGCTAGAACCTTCTTACAAAAAAAACATAATACCACGATAATTCAAGATTCATGTCTCTTACGTATGAAAATAGTGGACGGTTAAAATTTTTACGAAGAATTTTTCTAACCGCCTCAGATTGTTTGGATTCTTGTCATCTTACTCAATGAAAGGAATGCTTTTCGCACGTTGGGTGAAATTTACAGGTAACTTTTTCTTAAAAGTGCCTTTCCCAAAGATTGTGTAATATCTTTGGCCTTTCCTTACAAAATTACGATATATAGGTTAATGTCATCATTGTTTACATTTTGGGAAGATGAAGTAATTCAAGGAAAGACATACGTTCAGCCACCGAACATCAGCCTTCAAAATTTCATAGCCTACTTGACGACGAATTTTTTTGAACGCACGTTATAAGCTCGGCTATAAGTATAGTATGAAATCCTTGGTGAAATAATTGAAACTTTCTGAATCCTGAATATATTGAAGAAGCGGCTGTTGATTATCATTGAATGGTTAAAGATAATTAATTGATACAAGGATTTAGTCGGAATGCTCATAATTGAATTATCGATTGAAAATAAACAGGTGTATGAATGAAGCGTTGATTCCCGGATCAGGCTTGGGAAACCGTAGATATTATGACTCCATAGATATTATGTCTCCGTAGATATTATCTACGAATGCAACTCGGAATGCAAAATGAATGAATCTAGCCATTATCAATTAACAATCCTCGATATACAGAATGGGCCACAAAATTTGGAAGTAGTTTTACTGCCAAGCAACCTTTAAAGCACGATGTGTTTTTTCTCTAGATATTCTGCACGCTTTTCAGTTCAGATTCATACTTATTATCCTTTCCAACAAAGATTGTGAATTATGATGAAGCTAGGGCGAAAAATATAATTTCGATCATTTCGTTTGTGGAAGCACATTTTAGAGCGAGTGTTACTCGCCAGGTTTTCTCTGTGAGGCCTAGGTGTTAGTATTACATATAAGTAGATACGAGAGTAGTAGATCATGATGGATTTAGCCCCATACTTCTGAATGGTCAAGAGCCATTACCCGAAATCGTTGTCTACCATCTTTATCAGCAATTTCTCTTGCGAACACGCTGGAAACCCAAGTAGAAATCGCTCACGCTAACGAATAGCCACATCTTCGTACCTTTACATTCGTTGGCATCCCTCGACGTGGCTCTACTCCAAGGCCTGTCGAAATGGAACGGTTTGCACCTCTCGCAATCCCTTCCGGCCGTGTTGTGCTTGCATTCACAAGCCAACTGTCCATCTTTGCCGACGACGCAACGACTCGCGTGTCCATTGCATTTGCATCTACCACCGACCGACAAATCCGCCACCGCGTATTGATGCGTCACCTGATGCTGCTGCTGCTGAAACGTGTTCATGATCGTGTTAGCTCCGGCCTTCGGATCGTCAGTCTCGAAGGCCTGCATCTCGTTCACAACCTGCACCGTTGGTTCTTTCGTGAAGTATTCGTCTTTTCCCGATAGGAGATGCTCGTCGATTGGGGGAAGATCCAGGTTGTCGGATACAGGCATATGGAGGCGGTTGAAGACGACTTTGATGTCGGTTGCCGTTACCCAGTCCTGGAGGACAGAGGACGTGTCGAAATCCATAGCACTGGGGCGTCCTTCAAGGGTGCTGAAGGCGATTCTTGGGGTTTGACCGAAGCCTAAACTGTCTCCGCCAGTGTAGCGATGTGCATCCGTACATCTAGCCTCTTGTTCGTTGGCTTTAGTTATGGTCGCTCTGTTGGGTCTTCCGTAAACCCTCCTGCATTGACTGGAGTAGAACTGGAAGGCCTGCCAGGTCTTGCCGTAATCCAGGCTTTTGTAGATGGCTATCGAGTCCGGTTTAGGAGTGTGTGGGCAGAATTGCAGACTAACGTAGGTCAGCTCGTATTTCTTCCCTAGACTGAGGGTAAGGGTGACGTTATCCGGTGGAGCGTCGATGGACGTAGCAGGAGGTAGAGGTTCGGACCTCCAACAAGTCATATTACTGGGGTTGTTCAAATCCGTCAAATAGCTGGCCGGGAATCTTGTCTTTGGCTGACGATCATCACAGATATGACACTGAGGCGTCGCTCCAGGTTCCGGAGGTTCGCAATAGTGAACTGGAGCCACGACGCCGCAAGTTGACGAGGCTTTAACGTTCATCCCGAAAGCTGCGTTCACAAACTCCGGTACACAGGACTTGGGACGGTCTTCGTCGTAACACGGATCGTCCGGTATCTTTTGATCCTTGAACATCTTCAAGTACATGTCGTCGGAACGTGCGGCCGCGAGTAGGATCAAGACGAGCGTGAGGGACAACATGGTTCACTGATATTTCGCGGGATCAATTCAACGCACCATTTCTCTAACACTGTGAGGAACACTTCGAAATTGAGCGCGGCGCGACGCACGATGTCAGGATCGTGTGGACCGACGGTCTCTAGTTGCACACTCGACGTTCGTGGGATGACTGAGTCTCGGCCTGATGCAGTCGAGAACTGGCGATCCGCTGTCTGTTGGAAACTGGAAGGACCGCCCTCAGCCAAAGGGCGCATACCGTTCGACAATTCAGCATCCATCTACCTACTACTACCGCGGATGATCGAGAGGTTGGACGGGGCAATTGTCGTTCATTCGATAATTGGGATATTTCGACGTATTAAGTGATTATGTACATGGGACGATATTCGTCTTGTTAACAGGAACAGGACAGGTGCGCGGAGGAAATGTCTGGTATTTCCCAAATAAAAAGTAATTATGAAATAATATAATTGGATGTCATTTGATAATTCAAGTTGGTCAATTTGGACCCCCCAGAAAAATTTCGGCCCCCCTCTTTTTTGAAAGCTGGCGTCGCCATTGTATTTTTTTTGCGGTCATGATTTTAGGCTAATTTTAAACTACCCCAATTTAAAATTTTTTGTTCCCACTTTTTGGAGAAATTGGGGGTTCTGCTAGCTTAACGTTGATCAATGTGATGATCAATTTACGCATACAAGTTGTCCCTGATTATAAAAAATTTGACTATGCCATATTTTTCAATAAGAAATAAAAAGAATCGAAAATAGTTGATCATTTAAGCTGACAAACTTCCATTTGAGAAAAACAATTTTCCACCTTATCTTCAAAATATCTCCAGATGGAATAATAGAGCCATTTTGTCATGATTTCTCATATGCTTTTTAATTAACTTTTTAAATTGTTTCTTCAAATTTATTCTGTATAGAATACCTGATTGACCCTATGCATTTCAGTTGATTAAAACTTTTAGGACATGAGGCATTTTTGTCAACCACTGTTCATTTTAAAATAATTGACAATTGATGTGATTTTTCCTAACCCTGCTAAAAAAAAACAAAAAAGTCCATTGTTTATTTTAATACTTATCAGATAGGACGCCGCAATCTCTGTCATTGTTTCATACCCTGTACCTAAATCCCAAACTTTTCGAGAAGTTATAACAATTCATTAATCTTTTCGTCAAATTTTACATAAATGAACCAATAACTCCAGAATTCTTCTGATATTGTAATTAATTATAGGGTATCCCGTTTGAAAAAATGAAGTTTGTTTTGTTTATTCAGTATTAAATTTAGGTATATCAACTTCTGTTATAACCGGAAGTACCCCAGAGAGGAGACTATTTGAGCTGAATAGATCCCTATTACCCCTACTACGATCCAAAAATCACATTCATTTTCTTAAAATATAAAGATATGGAGAAAAAAATACAAATAATATTATATTTTAACTATTAACAACATACAGTAGAAATACATATTTCATTCTGAACTGAAAAGCAAGTGTAAGTATTACAAAATTCGTCAGAAACTTTGCAGGTGTGAGTTGTAGATAATTGCAATATCGGAAAATTTTTCATTCGCCAATTTTCACCATAACTTCGATACCATAAAGAAAAACACAAAAAAACGATTTTCCGCTTCCATTTTTTTATGCAACAAAAATGTATGGATTAATATGAAAACCGCTGAAAATATAGATTTTCATGTGTTGAATGAGCAATAATTTTGAAGCTTAATGGTATGCATTTTTGTAATTTTTCACTAGTAACGATTGCGAAAAACCCAAATTTTCAAACCAAGAATTTGGTTTGCGAAATTTTCTCCATTTAAACATCAACCTAACGCTGTAATAAAAAATGTTTTTTTTTTCTATGAAAAGACTCCGTTGAAAACGGGAAAAATAAAAAAAGTTTTTTTCAAAATCAGTTTTTCAATAAATGCATGTTTACCAAATATAAATGATGGTTTTAACTAATGCAATGGGATGAATTTTATGTTGTATAGAACTAACTTTGAAAAAAAAAACAATTTTACTATTTCGACAATTTCTGAAAACATTGTTTAAGCGTACAATTGAAACATTCGGGAAATATGTAGGTACATATAACTGGCAAACCTTATTTTTATTTGAAAAGTTGTTTCCATTAAATACACTAAACATTTTCAGGAGATGATGCCTTCATTTCCTGATTGTATTGATGTTTTCAGAAATTTTCGAAATAATAAAATAGTATTTTCTTCATCACATGAAATTTATTCTCTCTCGCATTAGTTGAGGTCATCCTATTTGATGAGAAGTGATTTTGAAAAAATGTATTTTTTGGTTTTCCTCGTTCAGCACAATATTTTTCATACAAAAAAATTGTCTTTTTCTGGACGTATCTAAGAGCCAGTATGTCATGACAAGTGATCACGCTATGTTGCCGACTATAAAAGGTGTTTTCAAAGGTGAGGCTTTTTTTTGACAGAAGGTAGAACTCATCAAAATAAGTCGTTTAACCAAAAATGGTCTATATAAAATATCCTAAACGAAACCACATGGTCAAATCAGGAGATAAGTTTTTTGCCACTGATTTGAGATTTGAGATAATTCAGCTAAAAAACGGTCTAGGGTCGTATTAGTATCTATTTTAGTAATCATTTTCAATTTTTTTTCAACTTTTTCATTTCAAATGACAATGACGCGGTATCAGCGGTATCAGTGATACGGGGCCCCCAGGCTTTTGGGGGCCCCCGAATGTCCTAAAAATGTTATCCAAAACCTCTTACAGGTTTTACAATAGCATTTTTGAGAATAACCGCTTAGACAACCATTCATTTCAAAATCCCGTTCATTACACCGAATTGATCATTCAGATAGGTACGAAAATAAAAAAAAAATCTTTTTTCCAGTTGAGCTGGCGCTCAAATTGCCACGACAGTTTACTTCTTTTCGATTTTTGTATTCTTAGGGGATAGGGCGATATTTATCCACCAGATGGTGGTGTGTAGTTATTTTGCATACAGTGACTCTAACGTTAGAGTCACTGTAATTTTGAATTTCGACTAGCCAACTCCGGGATTCCCCCGATTGAGGGAATGACAACGTATACGTGTTTAATTTCAACTCGTTCACGAGATTTATAGAAACAGGTTCATGCGTTGTAGTGAAATCTCGCTTTTGTGATTATTTAATAAGTTTGATTTGTGAAAAAAATGAAATGAAAGAAAAAGAGATTACCCCAATACGTTAGGAGGAAAACTGTCTGCTAAATACAGTATGGATATTTCAGTTGATTTATCTGAACAACTAATTGCTCTGAAAATATGCTTAAAATCTGAAATTCAGAAAATTCGTGCCATTAAAGAACTTTTAGAATTAGTCCTGATAAAATTCAATAGCCTTGCATCCAGTTTACCGGACGTTATTACTGCCTGCCTTTTATTTTTGACCCTTCCGGTTACAACTGCAACCGCTAAAAGGAGTTTTTCAAGATTAAAACTCATAAAAAATTATCTGAGGATTTCTGTAGGACAGGAACGGATATCAGACATGTCGTTATTGTCAATAGAGGGGAAACAACTTAAAAAACTGAAATGGTCATCTGTTATGGCTGATTTGATAAATAGATTTGCTGAAATAAAGGCTAGAAAAGTGTATCTTTAATATTTTGTATTGTTTGTATATTATTATATTATTTTGCTCCCAGCACCAAGTATGAGTTAGAACTTTCAGTTATACATAAAATCATTTAGATAAATATCGTACACTCACCTTCAAATACACCCTGTATATATAATAGTGATTCTGTTGTAACCAAAAAATTGTTGCGAATCCAATACTTTTCTTTTTGTGTGTCTGACAAAGGAAGCCCTCCAAAGCGTTGGAAAGAGAGCTGTATCTCGATGTCCCAGGAAACAAGCCAATAACAGACAGAAAGCAGAAAACACATGACATATGAAATTGTCCTATTCAAAGGTGGAAGAAGACAAAGCGATCAAAATCTTCCCCTGCCCCCACCTTGCGGGCGCCTATAGAATTATACAGCTTATTCTGATTATTTATTAATTATTTTTGAAATTGTTTTACCGCAGGAATTCTCGTGCCATGAAAACTCAACGCATTTGTTGCGTCCATCAATACAAAACATGATTTTAACAATATTTCATGTATAATAAATTCTTTTGTCGTCGAATTGGTGGTTTCGAATAATTGAGCTGCATTTATTCCACCTATGAATAATAATCGAGCCTATTTGGATTCATGTTCAGCGGTGAACATAAAATTATAATGAATAATCTTGAAAAGATAGCATAGCTCTATATCACACAAATAAATTGCATATTTCAAATATGGAATAATAAAAGCCTAATAATTCTCATTGAACTATTATTAATCCTGATTTCGGGAATTATATATATAATAAAAAACATGAAAACGAACTCTGATGGATCTATATCTATAATGTTTCAATGATTTTTGCCTGAACGGAGCAGAAGTTTAAATTCTTCAAAATTGCCAAATTTTGACAGCTATACACTCTGACAAAAAAGTATCCGGAAATTCTCATTTAAATTGCCCGCGTTGAGTATTTGAAGTTTCTGTATGTTGGTAGGACTGTCCGTAATTACTATGCTAAACATGAGCGTGTGTCGACTAGTTTGTTTACGAGAGCTGTTGAAACCAGTCGACCTCAGTGGTAGTCTGCGAATTTTACAATGGAAAAAAATATTGAACAAAGAGTTTGTCTCAAATTTTGTGTTTTGAACGAAATTTAGTGGGTTGCGAATGCTAGAAAAGGCTTATGGAGACTCTGTATTCTCGAAAACCCAAGTGTACGAATGGTACAAACTCTTTGAAAACGGTCGGGAGATCGTCGAAGATTTGTTTCGTTCAGGACGACCGTCGACCTCTTCAACCAACGATAACGTCGAAAAAATCAACGGTCAATAACAACTTCAATTTAACTGTTTTGAGACGTTTGCGTGAAAATTTTTGCCGTAAAAGGCCGGATTTTTGGCAAAATATTTCATGCATTTTGCATGACGATAACGCACCATCTCATCGAGCCACCATTTCAAGACCAAACACTCGATAAATACCATCGACCAGCCACCTTATTCGCCTGATCTAGCTCCGTGTGACTTTGTTCTTTTCTTCAGACTGACATCACCGCTCCGGGGAACTAGATTTGACACCATAGACGCCATGAAAGAAAATTCGCAGAAGGAGCTGAAGGCCGGCCCTGAAAGCGCCTATAAAATTTTTTTTTTCCATGGTTGGAAAAAACGTTGGCACAAACGTGTATCGCTTCAAATGGAGCATATTTTTAAGGAGATTCAATAAATATTGAAGAAGTTTAATATTTTTGCGTTTTATTTCAAATTTCCGGATACTTTTTGTCAAAGTAGTAAGTCCGAAAATGTCTGCCTGCCATTAAGAGGAATGAATCACTATTTTTCTGTTTTAACGATGCCCACGAAAGATTCGTTTTCGAGAGAGACTAGAGACACTATAGAGACTAGCAGGGCAGGGGATCCACCTCTTCGGGCTGATTTGACTCAAAAAAAAACATAATGAGTTAGCAAAGGGAATTAACGATGGCCTAATTAACAAACCACGTAACTCACATTTGTCAGTTTTCATAGGAGACACAAAAAACTGATTATTTCTTTTATAATTGATGAAGAATTTCTGTAATAAATCCTTTTTCCACATACATTAAAATATACTTTAGTATTTGTATGATGCATTTACTGAATAATATCACGGATAGACCATAGATTAACAAAACTAAATAAATATCAGAAATTCGATTTAGTTGGAGTTACGAGGTTTGTTAATTAGGCCATCGTTATACCATTTAACTTCTCAGATGCGGTAAGAGGAAACTTAAGTCTTTTTCCGATTTCCTTTACACAATAGTGGCACAAAAATTAAGTAGATAGGTATATAACTATAGTTGATATTGCCAAAACGTTCAAATTTATACTAATCAAATAAATTATCAAGAAGTATACTAAACACAAACAACAATGGAGAACCGTTATGCTGGTCACATTTATACGATTAGTTTTTGGGGAAATTTCTTGAAATGGACAAAGTACTGGTGCAAAGACTTTTTTTTCCGAAAAATGTGAAAAATAATTTTCTTTTTATTTTCGAATGTGATATGATTGGTTTGCCCAATGAACTAAATATCCTTGAAAACCACTTATACTTCAACAGGAGGTCTGTAGCGGGAGAAAAATGTCATTGAACGAATGAGGCCAAAAACACAATTCTCTGCTATCGAATCGATAATGATAATAGTAATAATAATAATAATAGTTATAGGGTTAGTTAGAAAGAGCATGAAGTGGACAACGTCCATGAATGAAACTATTGTGCGCATATACAGGGTGTCCGGGGAATTACTGTACATACTCTTACCAGAGATAGAGTTGGACTAGCTGGTTACGGATTGACTATAAAAAATTAATTTCTGGATTTCCCTAGAAAGCTACAGGGTGATTTTCCAACTTCATGGAAATACTTAGATCATCATAAAATCCAAACTTATTGACGGATATTATTGAAACTTGGGAGGTTATTGGCACATGCTAAGGTCAAGTCAGAAAGATATCAATTATTTCATTATTCCAGGGCCTCACTCATTAATATTCATTTAAAGTGTTCAGGGCAAAAAAAACACTTTGTATTTCAAATTACAAATAATAGATTCGTTTTTTAGGAAGAATCTAAATTATGCTTCAATTCTCGGTATCATTCAAAGTTGTCACATTAAGAATAATTTTTTTATGAATTTCTGAATATGGATAAAGTTCGAAAATTTGAATTGTTCACCATGAAGAGAACTGAAAATCTCATGTTTGAATATAAAATGCGAAAGTATTAGTAGAAAATTCATAAAAAAGTTCAGAGCCTTAATAAGCACTTCAATAACAAATGAAAAAAACTAAAATAAAATAGGAACGAATGAATTGCTGAGTCAACGATATTTCAAAAGTGGTTCGAAATGAAAACCAATAGCTTGTATACATTTCTCTTGCCGAATTTTCAAATTGGATACAGCCTTTCGAATCATATCGCCATTATTTCTTAAAATATCGCAACAGTTGATTATTCTGTTTATCAGCTGTTCTCTTGACTGGAAGAAGTGTAACTTTGGTCTATATCATTTGAAATATGTATACCCTATACACATCACCAATTTTTTTTTCAAAATTCCTTCATTTACTCCCTCAAAGTGAAATCCGCGTCTGGGGTGGCCACCCAGTATATCAACAAATTATTATAGTCTTCTTCACCTTCAGTGACTTTTTTAAGAAAATTTATTATTTATTTTCGACCTGCACAAGATGACTATGTCCTGTTCAGGTAAATGAATTGCAATTTTCGAACTTTATCCAAATTGAAAAATTCATAAAAAAATAATTGTTGATGTGACAACTTTCAGCGGTACCAAAAATTGAAGCATAATTTAGCTTCTTTCTAAGAAGCGAATCAATTATTTATAATTCGAAATACAAAGTATTTTTTTTACCCTGAACACTTTAAATGAAGATTAATGAGTCCGGCCCTGGAGTAATGGAATAATTGATATCTTTCTAACTCAACCTTAGCATGTGTAAAAACCTCCTAAGTTTCAATTATATCCGTCAATAAGTTTGGATTTTATGATGGTCTAAGTATTTCCATAAAGTTGGAAAATCACCCTGTAGCTTTCTAGGGAAATCCAAAAATTAATTTTTTATAGTCAATCCGTAATCAGCTAGTCCAACTCTATCTCTGGTATGAGTATGTACAGTTGTTCCCCGGACACCCTGTATAACTCCATCACGGGACTAGGGCAGAACACGAACAACTATAGGAAAAGGCTCCATGAGGAATTCTGCAACGCCTACCCAAATCTCAATGTCACTGAACGAGTGGCAGACCAGTACCGCGTAATTCTGAGAAATGAACTAATACCAACGGCCCGAATCGACGCAATTAAACGAGAACTTCAGCATCCGCTAGCAATAGAGAATAACACCAACACCTCTGATGAAATTCACATGCCTGGGCAACAACACCCAGAAGACATTGATACTGAAAGTCCATCTTGCAAAGCAAATGAGCCTGAACACCAGGACGATAGGGATGAGCTCCACCGACAAGTTGACTCTGAGATGAGGAGATACTTTGCCGAACTGGAAGGAACAGATCCTCTTCATCGAAGAAAGGTTGTGAAAGCTGCCAAAGAAATCATGGATAGAAACAGAACACACACAGAACGAGAGACGGAGAATGCTACAGCTCACCACTGCCTCGACACTCTGAAGCAAAAGTTAAATCTGTATGCAGAACGCCTGAGGAGATATAAAAACAAATATAGCCGAAAAAGAGACAATAATTCATTCGAAAAGTCGGACACTCACATCATCTGATGTAGAAAATGGAAAGTTACCACCAAAGGAAGCCATAGAACAATTCTGGATTGAACAGTTATCAAAGAAACCTCAGTTCAATGGAGATACCGGATGGATTGAAGATGAAAAATCTGAAGCTATAAAATATGGGCCGATGCAGCATGACAAGATCACAATTGAAGAAGTAAAATCAGCTATCAGAGGACTAGACAACTGGAAAGCACCTGGGCCTGATGGATTACAGAACTTCTGGATCAAGAAACTTTGGATCATGCATGACAAATTGAGCTCCGCAATAAATGATGTCATTGAAAAATCTGAAAGAATGCCAATATTCCTTACACATGGCACAACGTACCTGTTACCTAAAGACCAAAGGAATATAGAAGACTCATCCAAATACCGACCAATCACATGTCTTCCAACGATGTACAAATTAATCACATCGTGCATTTCAAATCGAATTCACAACCATTGCGAAAGGAATAACATCATCGCCATGCAACAGAAAGGATGCACCAAAGACAGCCGAGGATGCAAGGAACAGCTAATAATTGATTCAGTTATCTGCAATCAAGCGTTCTCCAAGCGGAGGAATCTTCACGCTGCATACATAGACTACAAAAAAGCATTCGATTCTATACCCCACGAATGGCTCTTGACGATCTTGAAGATTTACAAGGTGGATCCCAATATTGTTAAGTTCCTGAAAAACGCCATGTCAACCTGACGTACTAGTCTTATAATGAAGCAGCAGATTGCTCCATTACAACAGCACCTATTCCAATAAGACGCGGAATTTTCCAAGGAGACTCGCTGAGCCCTCTGTGGTTCTGCATGGCCCTGAATCCCTTGATCATAGATTGAATTCTACGGACTACGGATTTTCCATCAAGAGCGGCAGTAGAACTATGATGAAACTGAATCATCTACTTTACATGGACGATTTGAAACTCTTCGCATCTACCAAAAAACAAATGCAACAGATGCGGAAAATGGTGGAAGGATTCTCGGAAGACATCAAAATGAAGTTTGGATTAGAAAAATGTCGACTGCTGAACATAACTAGAGGGAAAATAGAAGAAGAAAATTGAAGCATTGAAGGAAGGAGACACATACAAGTATCTAGGCATAAAACAGGCAAGAAAAATCAATCAGACCCAGATGAAGAAAGGATTAACGGAGGAGTTCACCCGAAGATTGAGAAGGATAATGAGAACTGGTCTTAACAGCAAGAATCTGATAAAAGCGATTAACACCTACGCTTGCTCGGCGCTGCGCTATTCATTTGGTATCATCTCTTGGACCACCACCGATTTAGCAGCCTTACAGAGAAAAATAAGGACGATGCTGACTAAACACAATAAACATCACCCAAAAGCTCAATAGAACGGACAGAGCTGCCATGACATCTTGGGGGTAGAGGAATTGTTGATTTGTCCAACCGTATGTCCCAGGAAATTGAAGGACTTCGAAAATATTTCCTGAGCAAGGCTGCTTCCTCAGAACTCCATCGAGTAGTTTGTGTTGCTGATAGTTCTACACCGTTAAAGTTACAACAGGATCACTTGGAAACCGTCGAACACTCTGCAGAAAGTAAAATGCAGAAACTGATTGGCAAACCTTTGCATGGAAGGCACCATAACGAGGTCAACCATGATAACGTCGACATATCTGCGTCGAACTACTGGTTGACTTCCGGAAGGTTGTTTCCTGAGACAGAGGGCTTCATGCTCGCCATCCAGGATCAGGAGATTCCAACAAGAAATTACATGAAATATATCGCCAAGGATGCCTCAGTGGCGGATGATAGCTATCGTTATGGCTGTGTGACACATGAAACTATCCAGCACATCACCAGGGGATGTCAGAAGTTCGCGGGCACGGAGTACAAAAATAGACATGATGCCGTTGCCAAGATTCTTCACCAAAAATTGGCACTAAAACACCAACTTCTAATTTCGAAAAAGGTTCCTTATTACAATTACCATCCGGATGCTGTGTTGGAAAATGAACATCACAAGCTCTACTGGGATCGCACGGTTCTGACAGACCGGAAAATAACCCACAATAGACCAGACCTCATATTGCTCAATAAGGATGAGGATAGAGCGCTATTCATCGATGTGGCGATTCCAAATAATAACAATCTTCTAGATAGGCACAGTGAAAAAATTTCAAAATACAGAGATCTCGAGGAACAAACCAGAAGACAGTGGAAGCTGAAAGATATCAAGACCATCCCTATTGTCATTTCATCTACAGGCCTGATACCGAAGAAACTACTGGAGAACTTGAGGAAACTTCAGTTGGACGAAAATATCTATAGAGTCATGCAGAAGGCGGTACTGCTCGGAACGGCGAGAACTGTACGCAAGTACATGGGGAATGCAGAGGAACACCGTCTGCTCCGACAGGAAGTGCGGGTGGAGCAGGAATCCAACCGGCGGCAGGGAGCCGAGGAGCGACCCGGACCCGACCACCACCACGAGCCCGAAAACCTGGAAAGGGCTCCAACAGAGCTTAATCTTTTTGAAATCTGGGATAAGTGAATTTTCCTCTGGAGAGGAGTGTGAAAGCCGCAAGGATAAAGTCATAATAGTCTTTATTTCAGTAGGTTCTCAGTTACAATCAAAGAACAAATGGAACAGTGTCAAAATTTGTTGAATTCATCTACAAAAAAAGTCTTCAAGTCTATATAATTCCAGTTGAATTGAATGGTCTTGTTTTTGTTTTTTGAATCTTATCTATATTCTATTTGGTTTTCTGTACTTTTCAGGCGATGTTTGGGATAGGTGTAATTCTTATTTCTAATATTATACATATATTTATAGAGTTATTTATTCTCGTTTAGGTGTTGATTGAATTTGTTTCTGTTTTTATGAAGATATATGGGACATTTCTGTATATACAGGGTACTTCAGAACTCGAGGCGAAAAATTGAGGAACGTATACTACATCTTGCTATTCTTTATAAAAAAAGTAAAATAAAATTTTTGGATATTGCCTTGTTTCCGAGATATCTGTGTTCAAAATGACTGCATGTCATCAATTTTAAACTTTAATAGCTGATAAAAATACAGAAAAAATTTAATCATATGTTCAAAACTGCCACCATTAAAATCGATACATGCTTGGCAACGCAGAATAAGGGAATTGTACACTAATTGCATGTTTTGCCTATTTTGAGTGTATTTGACTCCGTTAATAATTCGTTCCATTAATTGTTCTTTATCATTAATTTCCAAATGTCCCCATACAAAATAATCCCAAGGATTCAAATCAGGTGATCTCGCTGGCCATAGCACCTGACCACGCCGACCAATCCATCTACCATTGAAATTTTGGTTTAACCAGGCGAAAACATTTCGTCAAACATGCGGTGGTGGTCCATCGTGCTGATACCACATACGATTGTATACCAAATCCACAGGAAAATCTTTTAGCAAATCATCGAGATTGTTTTCCAAAAACTGCAAGTACGCATCGGCATTCATTTTTTTTTTTTTTTTTTTTTTTTTTTTGATGTAGCAGGGGGAAAATCTGCAAGACAGACGAACCACCCTCATCTCCTGAGGGGGAACAGTGTGGGGTTTCTCACTCTCCTGAGCTCGAGACCCACTAAAAACCCTACTGCTTCTTGAATTTTGGTTCCGGGCATTTGCCTATAAACCGTTCATCTCTTGATCGGTTTTCTTCTCGCACACTATCGTGCTGGGATTTATGTGTTTATCCTCTATTGGATTAACACTTTATTGAATTTTTCAATAAGTTTCTGTTGTTATTTTAATCTCTTTTTAATTGATCTCTTGGTCTCCTTCGGTAAATTCGCATTCTCCTTTTGTCTTCCTCTGGGTCGTAGTCCACTAGTCTCCTGAGTTCTTGATTCGGATGGTTTTTCGCTATTTCGAATAATTTCTCTGCTTTTCTGTTCATGAATTCCGTTATGGTTTCCCATTTCAGGTCCTTATAAATCTGTCTATTCCTGACAAACCAAGGTGCATCTATTGCACATCGTAGCAGCTTGTTTTCAGTGGCCTGAATTTTTTTGATATGGCTCTTTGCCGCGAAACCCCAGGCAACTGATCCATAAGTCAGTTGAGGCCTAGCAACGGCTTTGATTATCTTCAATTTTGTCTCTTTCGACATGTGGCTTCTTCTTCCTATCAGAGGATAGAGTCTATTCATCGCTGCTTTCGTTTTGTCGATTGCTTGTTTGATATGACTTTTCCAAGTAAGTCCTTTGTCAAGCGTTATTCCTAAATATTTGGCTTCATTTTTCCAGTCGATTTCTTCGCCGTCAACATCCAGTTTCGTTGTGGGTCGCAGTCTTCTCTTCTGTAGTAATATTGCTTGGCTCTTTTGTCCATTGAGCTTGATTTTCCACTTTATGCACCAGTCATTTGTTTCGTCAATCGACTCTTGTAGAACTCGTTCTATTATTTCAGGGTTTCGGTGTCGAGTTGCTATGCCTGTGTCGTCAGCATATAACGTTAGCATGGTTCTTGGATTTTTCGGAATATCGTGGATGTATATGTTGTACAGAAGTGGCCCAAGTACTGATCCTTGGGGTACTCCAGCCTCTATATCTCTTGTTGAGGAGCATTCTCCTCCCACTTTCACGTAAAATCTTCTATTTTTGAGATAATTCCGTATCAACTTGCATATTTTGATCGAATATCCAGCACATCTCATCTTATATATTAATCCTTCATGCCATACTCTGTCGAATGCTCTGGCGACGTCTAGTAAAACAAGACCTGTAGCTTGTTTATTTTGGAATCCCTCTGTTATGTACTCTGTGAGCCTCAATAATTGTTGTTCTGTTGAATGCTCTCTTCTGAATCCGAACTGTTCTGGTGGAATTAGTTCCAGATTTTCGGTTTCCTCATTTAGCCTCGTGGCGATAATTCTTTCTACTACTTTTCCTAAAGCCGACAGTAGACTTATCGGTCTGTAGTTTTGTGGAAACTTCTTCTCTTTGAATGGTTTATTGAATACTATGACTTCTGCTGTTTTCCATTTTTCTGGGTAGTGTTCTGTCCTCATAATTCCATTCGCGATATTTGTTAGAGCGGCTATACCTTTTCTAGGTAATTTCTTTAACATAACATTCGTTATTTTATCGCTTCCGGGAGCTTTCCTCTTCTTCAAACTTCTTATTATTTCCCTGATTTCATTTGGCGATGTTGGCTTGTCTATTTCAGCAGTCGCTGGTAATTCATCCATTTCTTCATCATTTTCTTCAACCAGTTCTTCCAAATCTTCATTATCGTCGTCTATCCTGTAATTTATTCTCGATTCTCGTTCGATCGAGTCCGCCAATGCATCTGCCTTATCAGTATTGGTATAAGCCATTCCCCTTTCTCCGTGTAGGGGTGGAATTTTAGTCTTTTCTCCTCGTAGGCTTTTTTGCATTCTCCATGCAGAATGATCGATTGTATTCAGTTCTTGCACCCTTTTGTTCCATCTGCTTGTTCTTAGATCTTTCAGGGCATTTTTCAGAACTTGGCTATGTCGGTTGAGGTTCCTTCTATTCAGATCATTTTTGTTCATCCTATATATTCTTCTTAGTCTTCGATTTTCTTGTATAAGATCTTTTACTTCTTTAGGCGTATCGCCATGCGGATGACTTGGAGCTGGTCTCTTCACTCTTCTCGTGCTTTTTTCGTAAGCTTTCAATATAATCTCTTCCAGTTTATCAACCGCACATTCCAGATCGTCTGGAGTGTTTATTGTTGGAATTTCTGTTATTTCCAATTGTATTAAATGGCTGTATTTAGTCCAATTGGTATATTCTCTTATTTCCAACAGTTTTTCTCTTGGTTCTTCTCCAATTGTCAATTCCACGGGATTGTGGTTTGAGGTTCCATCTTCCAAAGTTTCAATCGAGAATTCTTGACTTATATTTTTCAATATCGCGATATCTATTACATCTGGTATTCCTCTTCCAAAAGCAAGATATGTCGGTAGCTCTGGTCCAATAACTATGGCATTTTGTTTTTCGGCGAAATCCTTGAGTTTTTTGCCATTTCTATTCTCTGTTATGCTATTCCATAATGGGGATTTACAGTTGAAATCTCCGATGGAGATTTTCGGGTTTGATCCTTCCAACATGTTGTTTATCTCTTCTTCCAATAGATTGTTTTGTGGTGGCTTATACGCCGAGGTTATTTCGACTCTTTGCCGATTTAATTCGGCAACAATCGTCACTTTTTCTGTTTTTCCTTGTGTTTCGTCGGATCTACTTTTAAAGTAGTGTTTCAGATCTGTTCTCACCAATATTGCTACTCCTCCTCCGGTGTTTGTAATTCTGTCACATCTATATGTTTCATAATTCATGAAATTCAGTCTTCTGTTCCGGTTTATTCTTGTTTCCTGTAGGGCTATAATATCAGGTTGTCTTTCTGATATTATTTGTTCTATCTCGGCTTTCCGAGTGTTGATCCCGTTTATGTTCCACGAGATTATCTTGAGGGATTTCTTCCTAATATCCGTAAGGTCCATTAATTCAGTTTACTGAATAATGCTTGGAGTTTTTTCTCCATTTCCCTCTCAATTTTCAACATTATCTTGTTGAAAATTTTTTCTGTGAAGATATCTAAATCATCGGCTGATTCAGATATCTTTTTCTTATCTTGTTGACTGTTCACAGCTTGTTTCATTGTAAGCTTTTTCTGTCTTTCTTTTTTCTGGACGGGTTTCGGAGTCTCCCTCTTCTTTTCCTGCTCTGTAGGTTGGGTCTTCGCTACTTCCTGAATTTTTTGTTCAGAAGTTGTTGTTTTTGTTACCTTCTTTTTCTGTTCAACTGATTTTCGGGAATTTTTCTTTCTGGTCACCAACTTGAACTCGCTACATCCTTTGTAGCTAGCTGGATGGCCCTCTTCTCCACATAAGACGCATGTGGCATTTCTCTCTTCACCTTTTCTGGTGAGTGTGCAGTCATTGCTGCTGTGGCTTCCTGAGCACTTTACGCATCTCCACGGGAAGGAGCATTTGTTTTGTGCATGCCCGTACCTTTGGCACCTAAAGCACTGGCTTGGACTTTCAGGCCTCTTTTTATGCTCAACCACAATACAGAGGTTGTAGAGTCGCTTCACTTCGAATATTTCCTTTTTCTGGGTTTTAACCAGGTAGAGAGGTATTTGTTTCTTTGTCTTGTTCGATGTCATTCTGGACACCTCAGCGTCTGTTATTCCCTGGAATATCAGGTCGTCCTTAATCAACGCAAGATCAGCGTCGATTGGTAAATGCCTAATAACGGCATATATCTTCTTCTCCTCCTCCATTTGGTAGGTAAAAAATTCTTTACCACGCTGCTCGAAGAATTTCGTGATTTTTCTAAAATCATCTACGGTTGACGCGATGATTTTTATACCGTCTTTAACTGTAGTTGCACGGTTGTAATTTATCCTTTTTGTGTAGAGAGCTTTAGATATCTCTACCCAATCTGAGGTGCCCATCATCGTGATGGGTGGAATTTTATCTTTTTTAGGCACTTCCATTGCCTTCTTGACAGTCTCCTCATCAGAAGAGGAGCTTTCTTTTCGCGCGCGTTTAGTTGGGGGCGCGTTTGGGGCCTTCGCGACTTGGGTTGTATCATTTTTCCTTGTTTCGGGTTGTGAAACAGTTCCTATAAGGGAATTATTCTTGGAACCCTGTACCGGCTTTGTGATTGCGGCGTACGTGGGAGGTTTCGTCATATTGTTGCGGGTCATTTCCTCCCTCAATAGGCGCATCTCACCGACCAACTGTGACACAGTTTCAGTCAGTTTGACTATTTGAGCTTTCAACTGCCCATTTTCTTCTCTGAGCTTTACAAGCTCCTCGTGTTCGCCTTCGCTGAACTCTTCAGCATCGGTCGCTTCCATGTAGGAGCCCTCATTATCTGAGGTTTCCGACATGGTTTTATAATCAAAAATCTCAAAATAATAAAATATTCAGAAATCTTCACTAAAATAGTCTAATATAAAACTATGGTATAAAGTCGAATGTTTTATACGCTATGATAAAAATCAGAAAAGAGATACGAAAAATAAGCTCACCTGATGTTTTCTGCAGTACCAACGAGAAATTCTCTGGACACTTAGGATGAACACCAACTTTGAGAATTTTAACGAATTAAAATTCCGATAACAAATATAGAACCTACAAAAACTTCGCAGACGGAATCAAATATTCCGTAGCTTGGTTAGTGGGCACTTTCACCTCCGCTTTCTCTTTTACGGCACTGTGACACTTCGACTTTCTCGTCCGCTTTCTCTTTTATAGCACTAGGAGCACTGTAGCACGTCTTCTCCTGTCAAGTGAATGACTCGGAATGTTTTCAAAATAAAAATGCATCGGCATTCAAATGATCAGGCTGGACTTGAATTGGTAGTAATTTTCCGTTAAAGACTCCGCCCCATACATTAATGGAGAATCTTTGTTGGAAACCCCTTCTTTTAAAAGTGTGAGGATTTTCTAGACACCATACATCTTCATTATGGGAGTTATTTATGCCATCTCAAGTCAAAGTAGCTTCGTCCGACCAAAGCGTCTCCCTTAAGAAATTTTCATTTTGTTTATGCTGCTGAAGAAGCCATTGACAAAAGGCGAGTCTGTGAATGTGATCAACTTTTTGTTTATGAAATGGATGTAATAAAACTGCGGTTTTCAAGTTTCTCCAAGCAAATTATCGAGCACACAATCTATAACTTCTTCTGTCATAACATATCCCGTAATTATCCCGGGTAGCACCACCAGCACCAGTACGAGAAATGTCAATTTCAAACTGTCGCAGCCTTTGATAAGCGTCAGAAAACACCCGGCGAGATGGTTGTCGTCTATTAGGAAATCTCATGTTCTATTCCCGACAAGCTTTTAATGCGTTGCCATCACAAAAACCGTACACAAAAATAAGACCTGTATAGTTTTCCTTAGAAAACTGCATGTTTAGCAGAAGGACTAAACTAGCAAAGCAACTTTTGAATTGGCAGACAATAAGTGTTCTGTCACCAGGTGACATTCATCTCCTTCATTTCTAGGCTTACTGTAATTTGTGAAATTCAATTGGTTGCATACAGAAACATTAACGTTTAAAAACTCGGAAACGAAGGTCGGCCAAAAAATTTTTTTACGTTTAATCCAGATTATCAGTCTCTATATGTCCCTTTATTTTTCGCCTCGAGTTTTGAATCACCCTGTATACTGCATATATAGTCAGCAACTTGTTTGTCCTGAAAATGCCACGGCATGATTGAGTTCTGCTCAATCCAAATAAGATGCGAATGACTCTTTTCTGCAACACAAACACTGACTGATCCCTAGAAGATGATTCCGAATCTTAGCCTTGCTTCTATCGTAGCATAGTAACGTGCGTTCAAAAAAAATCGTCGTCAAGTAGGCTATGAAATTTTGAAGGCTGATATTCGGTTGCTGAACGTATGTCTTTCCTTGAATTACTTCATCTTTCCAAAATGTAAACAATGATGATATTAACATCGTAATTTTGTACGGAAAGGCACTTTTTAGAAAAAGTTACCTGTAAATTTCACCCAACGTTCGAAAAGCATTTCTTTCATTGACATGATGCTTTCTCCTTCATAACGTTCTGCTATTAAAGTTCCATAAAAGAAACTATGTCCACATTTTGCCTTTGACTGATGCATACTGAACTCCAAATTTTCTTGGATGCTACAAGGTTAGGTAATCACAACCTTTTCAGTTTTCTGATAACATGTCAATCTTTATGGAAATAAATGGATATCTTTTTTTCAAAATCGGGTGGCATATGCCAACGGATACTCCAGCCACTTGAGATAAAACCTGAACAGAGGTTTGTCGAGCTTCTGTCATCATGTTTTCATTATTGCTTAACTCTGGAGTTTTCTTCTTTGGTCGACCACTTCCTTTTTTGTTTGAACATACCTGTTTCGTCAACACATCACAAAACAGTACAATGGAAAAATTCATACTTAATAATATACAGCAACATAGGCTTCTATGAAGTCGCCGGAACAGAATATTTCCATTCTCCTTCAATTTTCTTCCCAATTTTGAAGTAGGATTCAATAGTAAAAGCCTTTCACACGTCGGTAAAAACCATCTTTATAATTTGGTAATAATTTTAATTCAATATCAATCCGAATGCTAAAATGACAGTTCACGTGGAAAATAGTATAGCACGAGCTAAGAATTACGTTTAGACACGAAATATCGACGTTCAAAATTCCATAGCCTACTTGACGACGAATTTTTTTGAACGCACGTTATATTGTTTTCAGTGCATGTGTGCTTAGATATCTTGATACAATGCTGAGACCATGGATGGAAGAAGCAACCTTCCTGGACACATATTCAACATGGTTTTCCCAATTTAGCTTATAGTCGATGTAGACTCCTAAGAATTTCACAGCATCCTTTAAGTCTTATGTTTCTCCATTCACTTCGATTGTTTGCGGGTTCAGTATTTGTGATTTCTTGTGGTGGAGCATAACTGTACTAGTTTTGTTTTTGTTCAAGACTAGAACCATGAATTGGCTAGTTGAAGTACTTCCTCTGTGAGTTTTTTCAATTCTGGCCACTGCTTTTCTATTGTCAAAATGCTGGTATCATCTGCGTAGTTAATAACTATTCCTTCTTTGTTTGCTTCTTGGATGTCTTCTCCAAAATCATTGATATAAATTATGAAGAATACTGGTCCTGAAACACCTCCCTGAGTCAGTCCAAGTTTTATTGCTAACTGTTCTGATCTTATTGTTTCACCATTTATTGTAATTTCCACCAGTTGTGATCTTCCTTTGAAATAAGATCTTACCCACTCCAAAGCTGGCCCTCTTATTCCCGATTTTTTCAGCTTTCTGATTAGTTTATTGACCTCCACACAGTCAAATGCTCCAGAAATAATCCTAAGGCAAGGGTTCCATTCTCAAAGGCATCTAGTGCTTTCTTTATGAAGTCATATATGGCAGTCGGCATAGATCTTTCTTTCAGATATCCATGTTGTCTTTCAGAGAATATACCATTCAGTAGCATATGTTCCATAAGTTGCCTTCAAAAAGCAATTTCAAAGATTTTCGAAAAGGATGGTAAAATGCTTATTGGTCGGTAATTTTCAAAATCAGATGGGTCTCCTTGCTCAAGTATGGGCTTCACCATGTCTATCTTGAGTTTGTTTGGAAAGACACCATTCCTGATGATTGATTTATTCAATATATATTTCAAAGGTTCTTCTATTTCAGTGATTGTTTGCTTAATTAAGGTATTTGATATTCACGATATTTCTTAGTTCTTCATTTTTTTCAGATTTGATTTGTCCAGTTCGGTGCTTGTTTCGTTTTTTGTGTTATTAATTTTAATGCTTAATTTTAAGGTGTTTTGTTGGACTTGGGGCCTTGTTTATGAAGTATTCATTTAACTTGTTGGCAGCACATGTAGGGTTGTCATTGATAGGAAAGTCCTTATCTGAGTTTGAATTTTTTATTGATCTCACTACTGACCAAAGGGCTTTGTTTTTATTGTCCGATATTGTTATTTTTTCTTCATATAGTTGTGTCTTATTGGCGGTGAGTTCCTCGTTGTATTTTCTTTTTAGGTTCTTGTAAGCATCCTTGTATTTGGGATTTCGATTGCTGCACCAGCAGTATATCCATTTTGTTTTTCATCTCTACAGCTTTGGGACTTTCCTTTATCTTTACTTTCTTTTTCCTTGTTGGGAGCTTCTTGAGTGGGAAGGCTTCATTCATATATCCAATGTAGATACTGTGAAAGATGTTGAAGGCTTCATTCTCATCTTGATTACCACAGTAAACTGTTGACCAGTCTTCGTTGTGTAAGGCGATTTTGAATTTGGTGATGTTCTGATTTGTGAAGAGTCGTTTCATTCTATATTGAGGTTTTGTTTGTGTTTCTGTGAAAGTTAATTGTTATGCGTGGTGGTCGGATATGTGTGTTTCCCAAACTTTTGTGTTGAATGGTATCTCAAGGTTTGTGAAAATACCATCTATAGAGGTTGAGCTATGTGATGTTATCCTTGTGGGCTCAAATATGGTTTGTTTATGGTTTGTTTAATATTGTATCAATTGAAGAAATCGAGAACTTCCACTACTTCTTTGGGATTTTCCAACATATTAATGTTCAGATCCCCGGCAATAATGGTGTAATGATTCTGGACTCTTTTCAAAATTTTATCTAGTTCATTGTTTCAGTGGTTCCGTTGTTGCATATAGCTATGTTTTATTTCATTCATTTTGAATTCTACAGCTGAAAATTCACAGATACCCTTTTTCGACATTTTGGATTTTTTTTTTGGTGTAGCAGGGGGAAAATCTACGAGACAGACGAACACACCCTCTCCTGAGGGGGAACAAGTGTGGGGATTCTCACTCTCCTTAGCTCGAGACCCACTAAAAACCCTAAACTGCTTCTTCATAGGTTCCGGGCATTTTGCCTATTAACCAATTGACTCTTATGGTTTCTGGACTCTCACACGATCATAGTCGTTTTGATAGTTGTATGCTGCCTGTATGTTTTATAGGTTAAGCTCTTCTTTGGCTACTTTTTAAATCCTTAACTAAACTCTCGGTCTTCGGTGGTAGGTTCTTGACCCTCTAGCTTCTTTTGTTGGATCGTAGTCGACTAATCTTCGTAGTTCCTCATTTGGATGTTGTTTGGCTTTGTCGAATATCCTTTCCGCCTTTCTCTTCATAAATTCTGTAACTGGTTCCCATTTCAAGTCCTTGTAGATTAGTTTGTTCCTCGGTTTGTTCCTAACAAACCAGGGTACATCCATCGCCATTCTAAGGAGTTTATTCTCAGTGGCCTGTATTCTCTTGATGTGGGTCTTGGCTGCGAAGCCCCATGCCGCCGATCCATATGTGAGTTGTGGTCGCGCGGTAGTTTTAATCATCGTCAACTTGATGTTCTTATTCATATGACTTCTTCTGCCTATGAGTGGATAAAGTCTACTCATTGCGGCTTTTGTTTTATCAACTGCACATTTGATGTGGTTTTTCCATGTTAGTCCTCTGTCAAGCTTCACTCCTAGGTATATTGCTTCATTTTACCATTCAACCTCTTCTCCATCAACTTCTTTCACTTCCATCCTCAATCTTCTCTTTTGCAGTAATATTGCTTGAGTATTTCTTCCATTGATTTGGATTTTCCATTTGATGCACCATTTGAAAAATTCATCTATGGCTTCCTGCAGTCTCTGGTGTATGATCTCTGGGCGTCGATGTCAGAACGCTATTTCTGTGTCATCTGCGTACAAGGTGAGCATACTTCTAGCATTGTTCGGGATATCATGAACGTATATTACGTAAAGCAGAGGTCCAAGTACCGATCCTTGAGGCACTCTCGCTTCCAATTGTCTGGTTTGAGAGGCTGCTCCATCTATCTGCACATAAAAGTTTCTTTTACTCAAATAGTTCCTTATAATCTTGCACAGCTTGGTCGAATATTCTGCCTTTTTCATCTTGTAGATTAGGCCTTCTTGCCATTCTCTATCAAAAGCCCTCTCGATATCCATCAGAACTAATCCTGTGGACTGTTTGGTCTGCAGTCCTTCGGTGACGTATTCTATGAGCCGTAGATATTGGAGTTCAGTCGAATGTTCTCGTCGAAATCCAAACTATTCGTGTGGAATTATCTTCAACATTTCTGTTTCCTCATTCAGCCTTTTAGCGATAACCCTCTTGATGATTTTTCCTAGTGCTGATAGTAGACTGATTGGTCTATAATTTCGGGAAATTTCCGTTCCTTTCCAGGCTTGTTGAAAACTATCATTTCTTCAGTTTTCCATCTCTTTGGGTAGTATTCGGTCCTCATCACTCCGTTTGTTATATTCGTCAAGGCTGCTATTCCTTTTCTGGGCAATTTCTTCAACATATAATTCGTTATCCTATCTTCTCCCGGCGCTTTCCTGTTTTTCAATTTCATTATAATCTCTTTGATCTCTGTTGGTGAAGCCGGTTTTGGAATGATTGCGGTTTCCGGTGGTTCCATCATCAGTTTTTCCTTTGCCTCCACTTCTTCTTCTGGATCTTCATTGTCATCATCATTTCTGTAGTTTATTCTGGCTTCTCTCTCAATTGAGTCGGCAAGTGCTTCGGCTTTTTCAAATCTCGTATATACCATTTCGTTTGCTCCATGCAGTGGAGGTATAACTGTCCGTTCTCCACGTAAGCGTTTTTGCATTTTCTAAGCCGAATGATCTATTGTATTCAGTTCCCTTATTCTCTTGTTCCATCTGTTATTACGCAGTTCTGTTAAAGCATTTTTCAATATCTGACTATGCTTATTCAGTTTCTTCTTGTCTTCTTCTTCTTTTTTTGTTGTTCTGTAGATTTTTCTGAGTCTTCTGTTCTTTTTTATAAGTTCCTTTATATCCCTTGGCGTATCTCCATGTGAATGTTTCGGAATTGGTTTCCTAATTCTCTTGGTGCTTTCTTCATAGGCTTCTTTTATTTGATTTTCCTATTTTTCAACTGCTTCATCTAATTCATCCCGGGTGTTTATTTGGGAAATTTCCGTGATTTTCTCCTGAAGTTAATTCTTATATTTCTCCCAGTCTGTGCGATCCTTGGTTTGTGTCTCTTCTGCGTTCCATTCCTGCGATTTGCAGTTAAGATCACCAATTATGATTTTCGGGTGTTTTCCTTCTAGTAGCATTTTTAGATCCTCTGCCAGCATGTCCTTATCCGGTGATTTATAAGTTGAAATAATCTTCACTTGTCCTCGATTGGTAGTCACAATAATCGATATTGCTTCTACTTCTTGACCATTGAATATTTGGTCGAAATGGTGATCGATATTCCTTCTTGCCAGTATAGCAACGCCACCTGTGCTGTTAGGTCTATCATTCCCGTAGATATCGTAATTGGGAAATGCTATCCGAACGTTGGGGTTAAGTCTTGTTTCTTAAAGAGCTATGACATCCAGACTCTTCTTTTCAATCAGTTCTTCGAATTCTGGTCTGCGGGCTCTCAGTCTTTCGACTTTCCAGTAGACGATTATGAGATTGTTCTTTATCGTCGTATCAGCCATTAAATATTCCTAATAATTTGCTGCATCTTCTTCTCAATCTCTTTCTCCAGATTTTGCATCATCGTGCTCAGGAGGTTTTTCGTGAACTTATCCAGTTCATCAGTGATTCAGAAATTCCTTTCCTGGTTTCGGCTTTTTTGACGGTTTTTGCCTTTTCCCTCTTTTTCTCTTGTTTCTTCGTCTCTTTAACTGCTTTGGTTACAGTTTTCTGGGGTTTCTTCACTTCCGAAGAGTTTTGGGCTGGTTTCGGAGTATTTTGTGTTGGCCTCGAGCTGGTTTGGTTCGATCTTGGCGATCTCTTGGTCTTTTTAGAGATCAATTTCCATTCGCTTCCATCCCTTGTAAGCTGGCTGGATGTCCTTGCTCTCCACAGAGAACAAAAGAAGCATTTCGCTCCTCGTTCTCCCTGGTGAGCGTGCACTTCTTAGTGTTGTGATTTGCCGAGCATTTCACGCACCTCCATGGAAAAGTGCACTTACTTTGGGCATGTCCATATCGCTGACAGCGATAACATTGTCCAGGCCCGGTCGTCCTTCTCTTAGGTTCAACAACACAGTTCATGTTGTAGAGCCTTCTCACCTCGAAGATACCCTTATTCTGGGTTTTTACCAGCAATAAGGGCATCGGCCTCTTTGTTATATTTGAGGTCATCCTTATGACCTCAGCATCGACGATCCCTGGATTCTTGAGGTCGTCAAGGATCGTCGGGATATCTGCATCCAGCGGTAGATATCTCACTACCGCGTAGATTTTCTTCTCCTCCTCCCGTTGAATAGTGTAAAACGGAAGTCCGTCATCCTTCTGTGATCTTCGGCGGTTTGTGGGACGATCCTAATACCGTCTTTTACCGTCGTCGCTCTTTAGTAATTAATGCCGTTTTGCATTAAGGCGTTTGAGATGGAAGTCCATTCGGACGTACCTCTTAGGGTGACTGGGGGGATTTTTTCTCTTCTCTCCCCCACTGGAGTGGTTTTCTGTGGGGCTGGGGTTTTCAAGATTCTTTTTTTGTTTAAGTCTTCATTGGATGAGGAGTTGTTCTCACACTTTTGGCGGGTGGGGAAATTTTGTTTTGAGGGGTTTTGACCACCTCCATCTTCTGCTTTTGAACCGGTGAGGTCACTTAACGGACATTTTTGGAAACAACGTCATGTTTGATTGCTTTGGAGTAAGGACTTTCCTTATTTCCCTCCTGCAACTCGAGCCTCCCCCTGAGATTTTTAATCTCAGCCACTAAGCTAGATACGCATCTATCTAGCTCATTCACCCTCGCTTTTAAACTTACGTTCTCCTGTCTCAAAATATCGTGTTCGGACACGTCATTAGCGCTTTCGAACGCGTCTTCATCCATAATGGATTCGCGGTCCGAATGACATTTTAAAATCTAATTTGTAAACATTTTACTAATCAAAGCAATTCGAAATAAAATTTTTCAAGGCAAAAATGAAAAATATATTTCAAAACAAAACGACTCACCTAAAATTTTCTACGCTATGAAAAAATCAGGTAACAGATACGAAAAATAAGCTCACCTGATGCATTCTGCGGAACCAACGATCTAAACCTGGACTCTGGCAGATGAACAACAACTTTGAAAATATTAACGAATTAAAATTCCGATAACACATACACGTATAGAACCTACACAAACTTCACAGACGGAATCAAAAATTCCGTAGCTTTGCTAGTGGGCACTTTCACTTCTACTTTCACTTTTACAGCAGTATGAAATACGTCTGCTCAGGTCAAGGTCTCACTGGACGAAAAAAATGACCATGACATTTTGGAGATATCTTTCCTTTCTATTACTTTTGTATCATTCTAACATAAATAACCACTCCTCCATGTTCTCCTTCATTTCTACAAAATTGCGCCTTTATGGTGAAGTTTTATATTCCGGAGTTTGTTAATTGACTTTCTGATTTCCAGTGTTCGCAGATGCATGCTATTTTTATGTGATCATTTTCATTGATGACCTGCTCTAAAAGGTTGACTGAATTGCCTATTGAGCACACATTTTGATGGAATATTGAGAAATGTTTATTTATTTTTTTTACGTGTTTAGTAGGTTTTTCATTTTTTGTTGAATTGGATGTATCTGATTTTGTGGTTCCAGGACTTGATTGTTCTTGTTGTCTAAAAAATGTTGACCCCGTCTAAAATTGAAGCGGGAAAAGGCTATTCCGGTTGGCCAGAATTCATTATAATAAATTCTGTCCAAGAGATCTGTTGGTGAACCTGTCATGTAGCTTTTAAAGTTAATTTTGTTTCCAGGGTTTTGATGTCGATAGTCTGGCTGTTTATATTGGCTTTTTTCAGTATACTGCACTATGTCTTGTTCTTTCATTGATGCTTTGACCTTTGTGATGAATAGCTATAGTTTTCGTTTTTATTAGGTTTAATGGACTGGAATCCACCGTTTTCAGCTTTACCGGAGATAGATCCAGTTCCGACACTGGGCCTTTTTTCGATTCGATGATCGTTTGAGTACAACCATTTGGAACTCGTCATTACACTCATCGCTTTTATGTTGATATTCGTTTTGAGAGTTGTTGGTTTTCTTTCTTGCTCCAGTTGAAGTTGATGGTTCCGTAGTGCTTTGTTCATGTTGTGACGTATGCGCTCTGTCACGGAGTTGATACGTCATGTCGGAATGACTACTACGTTCTGTCATCATTGTTGTCTTAGCATAGCTGTCATTCTGCGGTTGTTGTATGTAGTTGTTTCATGTTTGTGACGTTTGTTCTTGCTTCCGTTGGATTCATTGTCTTATTCGCGTTATCGTTCTTTTTTCTCTGGGATTTGTATCACCTTGGAATAAGTGTTTACTTTATTGAATTTTTTGTTCTCTAGAGTTTTAATTTTCTCCATCAATAATTGGTTATTGCAAACTAATATTTGATTTTTCTCTTCTTTTCTTTCAGGAAAACATTTTCGATATTCAGAATTTTCAATTGTAGGCTTACGTTTTTATCTTCTATTTGAGCTTCATGCTTACATATCGCTTGTTTTTGGTTGGCTGACTGTGTCAGGCATTTTGGGTGAAAACTTTCATCGCACTCAAAGCACTTAACAATTCCTACCACTTTCTTTTTACAGTATGAACACTCTGATTCCGAATTTTTCTAATTTCCATCGGAGCGAATTTTTGCTTCTTCCGCATTCGACGCCATTTTATATCAATGATAAGTTGAATCGGTCGTAACCACCCCCTCTGTCTGTGACTGGTGCCAACCTGACGTGTATTTGTTTACAATGGCCAGCCATAATATTATTTTTTTCTAAACCTTGGTCAAAATCACCAACACCAAAGTGGAAAATTCCAAACTCTGTTTTGTGATAAATTCACTTAGCAGCTATTACTTTGATAATAATCAGCTCTAGTGATCACCAAACTTGTATATAAACAATATAGAGGGCGAGTCTTTGACTCTTACAAATATTTCAACAGTAGATTCTTGAGGTCAAAAGAAACATTTTTTTTATACCATTTTTTTCCGATTCGACCCTGATAAAAATATATAGCCGATTTAAGTTTTCATTGCAAGCCCTGCCACTCCTGGAAAAACAAAATTACCTTCAGGATAACTAGCTGAATCTGTGACACTACATATCTGTGGATCTCTTAAACAGATTTTAAACATCAAATTACTCGAAAACGGCTCATTATACGAGGAAATATGAAAAATACTTTTATTTTACGAAATGTTCAAATATTCATTAGATAGCGTCCAACTTGGTTTCAAGAGTTGGGTTCTTCGAATTTATGATAAGTACAGTCCAGTACAGATACTGCATTACAATTGTCACCTGAATGCAGCAAAAAATGGCTGTACTGAAACTGCACAGTTTCTGTATTGATAATTCTGCATTTCAAAATGAAGTATTTGATATACAGTCATTGTATACAGTTTCTGTATTGATACTTCTGGATTAAAAATAAAAATGCAGTATTTGAAATAGTTACTTTATAGTTTCTGTATCGATATTTCTGCATTTTAAAAATGCAGTTTTTGATATACCTACAGCCTACAGTTACTGCATAGTTTCTGTATTGATAATACTGCATTTCAAAAATGAAGTATTTGATTTACAGCTACTGCACATTTTCTGTATTGATATTTGATATACAGTTATTATGCAGTTTCTCTATTGATAATTCTGCTATTTGAAAATGCAGTTTTTGATATACAGTGATTGCACAGTTTCTGTATTTATAATTCTACATTTCAAAAATGCAATATTTGGAATACAGTTACTGTATAGTTTCTGTATTGATAATTCTACATTTTTAAAATGCAGCAGTTGATATGCAGTTACTCCATTTTTTGTATTAATAATTCTTTATTTTGAAAATTCAGTTTTCAATATACAGTTACTGTTCAGCTTCTGTGTTGATAATTCTGCACTGCTGCAGTATTAGATATGTATACTAGTTTCTGTATTTATTCCTTCATTTCCAAAATGCAGTTTCTGATATACAGTTATTGCACAGTTTCTCTAATTAGGCGCCAAGTGCAGGTAGGTACGATCGGTAAAGTACGTTATTCCCAATTATGCCCGAAAGATCTGTCCTTAGTTGGAAGTTATTGAAACGTTTAACGTTAGTCGTTGGCCATATTGGTTTAGATTATTAGATTTGGATAGAGAGTTAAGATTTGTTGACAAGGTGAATTGTGTGTGCAAAACTATTGAACTTTGTAAAATATTGAACAGACTTTACTCCGTTTTTCGTTATGATAATAGTGAGCGAGGTGCATTTTCACGTGAGGATGGATTCATAACATGCAGAAAGGACTATTAGAACATGGTGGAGAAACATAAGTATACGAGAAAGGTACGAGATGCTTACAGAGAGAGATAACTGAATGAAAACTCTTATTCATATATACTAGGCTTCTGATAATTTTAATTTCATCTATATATCACAGCACAGTGATTGCTGAATTCAAAGTGTAGCTTGCCATATAGTTTTTGCACAGTGACTACTGCATTTAAAGTTACAGCTTGCTGTACAGTTTCTGCACATCATTATAATACCATCGCTGTATTTTAAATGTAGCTACGCTGTACTGTACAGCGGGATATATACGGTTCGTTTTGGGACAGTTTCATTCAATTTGTAGGAGTCGAAGACTCACCCTGTATACTTCGGCAGAGTATATAATTAACTGCTCATCCTGTGATTTCATTTTTAAAGTGAACTATCACCGAAAACAATCATTCCTGGAACGTATTCGTGAGGTTGATAATAAAATCCAAACTCTTGCTCTGTTTTTTCAATCTGAGCAAACCTTGTACCTTATTTGCATCCATCGATGACACTGGACACATTCCTATTGGCAAACCTTTGAAGAGCGCCACCTACGCCACCCCTGTTTAATTTTCCATGCCTAAGTTCACTGTTCGTCCAACTTTATTTTCAGCAATTGTTTCCTTTTGCTATTTAGTTTTCCTTCCACTGATGTTCTCACTGATTCCGTCGTGGCTAATTTATCATAGTGAGACTCCATATTGCTGAAAAAATGAAACATTTATTGAAAACTGACAACATATATGTTGTCAGGCTTTGTTACTGTGTCCTTACGTCACCTTAGGCACAGCACTGTTAATTTAACTCAACAGTGAATCCAAACGCAAAATCGAAAATCGATGGCGTCTGAAAATGGTGGATGTATTTGAAAAAGTCATTTCGGGAACGTTCCCGGACTTGATGATGTCGACATGACTGTCTTAATATCAAAGGTGACGTAAGGACACAGTAACAAAGCCTACACAGAAGACAACTAATTCTCCGAACTCGAACAAGCTCACAGAGCTGCTGAGGGGTATTTCGGTACCTATACGGAGAATCAGGTACAATAATAAATAATAATAAAAAATGTATAGTATTTGGGGTGGGTAATCTTTACAAACATCACAAAACATATATTTTTTAATATTTCCAGTTAATAAACGCGTTCCCGGCATGGATATGGATGTACGACCTGTAAATAAAGAATCGAAATGTACTTACCATTCATTTTCAATTACTTTGGCGAAAAACTTTCTTGACAGTCACTTTCTTCACACCTTCTACTACCTTTGACATTCAAATATAAAGGCTACGTTCAGAAATATAATATTTTCGATCAATCAAATCTGCTTTCACTTAAATTACGCTCACATGGTCGGACATAATAATATTTTGTCCCGATTCTCTTTAATTTATTTTTTCCTAATTAAGGAATATAATAATATAGGACAATCAATAAAAAACCTTGCTGAATTTATTCGATTTAGGCCCGGTACTTTCAATAATAAATAAATTTATTCGATAGATAAGTCCATAGACAAATAATCCCTCTAGACCGCCAACTAGCGGTGAATTTCTGGTTTCGGTTTTTTAGTTCGGCATACAAACGCCAGGATATAATTTGGCAGGTCGATCGTTGCTTTTCTCTCATATTTGATGTTTACAAAGAGGTTTCCATGGATGTTTACTTTTAAAGCCATTTTGACGTACATAAAATAGAATTTTTATCTTCTACAATTCCGTTTGGTATTTCTATGATTCCTGTCTGATGAATCAATAAATGAAAATTGAATATTATTCGGATTTGTAATTTTTTTTTCATTATGACTAATAATGAAACCGATAAAAGTAGAGGATTCAATATGTAAATGAATGAGCTAGGTGAGTACCTAATATATTTATTAATAGTTGATAGTTTATGCTAATCCGAAATTGAACTCTCGAAGTGTTTGAAATATGAAGATTCAATCCATATCCTTTAAAAATTCTTATTGGAGTGTAATATTTTTAGGTACTAATGCTGGATGTCAGTAACCATGCCACTGTATAACAGATTTTAACCAAATGTTCCCGATGTCAACCAAATGTATCCATCTGATTTCGACAAAATGTAACAGAAAGTGATGCCCCATTACTTATTAATGCTCAATGTTACGACAGTTACGCTTAGTGTTGCTGGGATCTCATGAACTATTGTGGTAAAGCTTTGAACACCATAATTTTGCCGATTCCTTGTATAAGGATATTATGTAAATGAATTTGTCCATTTTCTGCTATAATTACATTGTTCAAAGAAATTTTCACCAATTATAATTGACAAAATTTGGATTGCTACTTCTTCAATTATGTCTATAGAAAATATTGTGTGAAAGTATATAACGTGCGTTCAAAAAAATTCGTTGTCAAGTAGGCTATGGAATTTTGAACGTCGATATACCGAACATCAGCCTTCAAAATTTCATAGCCTACTTGACGACGAATTTTTTTGAACGCACGTTAGATTTCAATTTGTCTATCCAATGTTGAATGCGACACTGAATTTATTTTCATAATTATTTCTCTTCTTTTTTTCCATAATACATATTTCTGTACCTTATATCATTGTGGTAAATAAATCTTTCATTATATTGAATATGCACTATTTCTTCACCCAAAATACGTTTTGGATGAATTCTAAAATAATTTTTCGGGCTAATTCCATCATTTAAATTATTTTCTAGAGAGAATAATCCAAAATGATGGAAATAGCCCAATAAAATAAAATAAAATCAATCCTGCCGTCGACAATGATTTGAATTCCCGCCAAATAATGATTAGTTCAGCATACAAACACAAGAGGCGCTGGTGTTAGCGCGACCAGGCTTTAGTACGTCAATCTGTCATTGAAACTCATAGACATAGAGACATGGACTGTGCCTTCCCTTTATATCTATGCATGAAATACGGTCAAAAAAAGTGACAGAGAGAAAAACACGTCGGGAATGCAGTTGTCTTTTTCTAGAATTTTGATTGGTCTACACTCACCTCTATGTGAACAAAAAAGAGAAAGGTATGTCCCGACGTGCTTTTCTCTCTTTCTAATAAATAGCCAATTTCATGCTGGCATTGCTCAGTCCATGTCTCTATGTCTATGTTGAAACTATATAATAATAATAACTATATAATAATAATGCCCGTTTGCACCGTTTGTCTAAACAACGATTATATTCTTAAACGACGTTTAATTCCTTAATCGGGTTGCACCGTTCCTAAACGTTGATTATAAGGTCCTTAAACGTTGTTTAAACTAAACGCAGAAATTTGCCCGATTAAGGCGTTGATTGAAATAATACTTCAAATTTGATTGACAACTGTGTGTCCTATTTCAAGTCATTTTTATATTACCGGTGGAAAGAAGGTGAATCTCACGAAAAATTACGTATTTCGGTCCACCATATTTCACCTCAACCACACCAAGTTGGTGAATTAAAAAACGCGCCTTTCGTGTTGATATTAAATTTGAATTACTATATAATGGATGATTTGGAAGATGAGATCTTAATTGAGGATGATCTTGATGCACTTGACATCATTGAATTTGGATTTCCTAGACGATTTCTCCGAAGAGTAAATTATTTCGAAGAAATGGATAATCTCACTTTTTTTAGAAGATTTCGTTTAATGAAAGAAACAGTGTTGTTTTTGTTGCCATATCTGGAGAATGATTTGGAATTTAATAATGACTTGTAAGTACGTAGAATATTAATTAATATCATACAAATAGCGTCCTGCGCCCTTGGCCTGGTGGTTAAAGCGTCGGCCCGGTATATCGCAACCGCAAGGTATCGAGTTCGATCCCGTGCTAGACTAGAAATTTTCTAGTGCGGGCCACCATTCACCATTGGGTTACTATGGGGCCTACGGAGAATCAAGAAAATAATATGAATATGAATGATATTTCAGGAATAATAGTGTTGCACCAATAAACCAATTGCTAGCAACATTGAGGTTTTATGCTAGTGCTGGTCACTTGGCTTCTGTTGCCGATTTCGTCAATATAGGTGATTAGTTTTTTCTCCTCAATCAAATCTACATCCAATCAAAATACATCGTTTTTAGGAGGAGAAGATGCTGAAGTATTTCGGAACAGGAAGGGATACTTCTCTATAAATGTTCAAGCAACTTGCGATGCTGACTTGAAATTTTTGGATGTTGTTGCACGATGGCCTGGTTCAGCAAATGATTCCACAGTTTTCAACAATTCAAGATTGAAGAGAAGAATTGAGAATAATGAATTTCGAAATGGAATTTTTTTGGGTAAAACTCCAGTAAAAGCGGATATTCCAAATTTAAATTTACTACTTTCAGGCGATAGTGGATATCCATTGAGAAATTACTTCTTAACACCTCTTCTAAATCCATGCAGTCCTGAAGAACGTTTATATAACGAAGCACACATTAGAACCCGTAATACTATAGAACGCTGCTTTGGTGTGTGGAAAAGAAGATTCCCAGTTGTGGCATATGGTATGAGGCTGAAGCTGAATAATGTAATGAATGTAATAGTGGCTACTGCAGTTCTACACAACATAGCATTATTGCAAAATGAAGAACTACCTCCGCCACCTGATGATGTTCAAGTTTCAGAATGGAATAATTTGATCATGATGGCAAATGTACCTGATTTGCCTCTCAATAATCAAAATGACAATATCAATGCTTATAGGTCGGAACTAATTAATAGTTACTTTTTCAATTTAATTTATCAGCAGTAAGCTAATGACTTTGTTCGATTATTTCATTACGTGTAAATTATACTCTGGTTGTTATTAAAAAAAAAGACGTATTGAAATATCAATTTTTATTTTTCTCAACATAATTAACTTAAGAAAATCAAATTGGAATTGTTTCCAAGTTATCGAGAGGGATTAGATGCCCCTTGTGTTCCACACTGGATTAAATTCTGGGACTGCAGAACTTTCAGTTTCTCCAATTTTATTTTATATTCCAAGGCATCAAGTTTATCTTTCGCTTCTCGGGCTGCTTTTATTGAAAGAATTTCTTCCTCGATTTTTTCCTCTTGTTTCTTTATAAGATGCAATCTCTTATCAAGGAGCAAGTTGTACTTTTCCCCGAACTCCGTACGTGTTAGAGCCTTTACCACAGTAGTTGGTCTCCTCCTAGATGCTGTATCCAAAGGAACACCTGAAAGAATGATGTATATTAATAAATAATTATTATTTAGAAAATTATTACCATCATATTTCCTTTTTTTATTTTCTTGATTCCCAGATACTGAAGGATCTTCTTCCAGAACCGACTGAACCTCTTCAACTCTTAAACGCTCAGAGATCGGCGTCAATAAATCGTTTGGCACATATTTTTTCCAAGATTCATTGTTCTGAAATAAGATATTAGTGGTCTTAATAAATCAAATATAAAGAAAGTAAATAGTTTTGTTCACGGTCAAAATTTCTTACAAAATCATCGACTTGATTTGAAATTGTTTCGAACTGTGCGAATGCAATCTCCGGTATTTTTGAAGTCTGTGATGTTGATGGTTCCAGCAAATAGGAAGGCACAGTTTCATCATTCTGAAAAAAAATTTCATAATGGTCTTAATAAACTCAAATATTATGAAAAGTAAACTGTTTTGATTATGGACAAAATCACTTACTGATCCAGTATTTTCATTATCAGGTTCTACATCTCCTCCTACCTCACATTGTAAACCGTAAATTGTTTTGCCATTCATTAACGAAAGAAAAATGTCATGGCATTCATCTTTTTTTGGTAGGAATGCCCTACCACCACCAGTCTTATAAAGTTCTTTTTTTTCTTCTGCTGCAATTTTTCTCACCTCCCTCTTCCTATTCTCATAAAAGCGCCTCAGAACATCTTTGGATCGAAATATGCCTGAGTTGTTCGAGGCATTTACTTCCGCGGTAATTTTATCCCAAACCGAGTTCTTTTTGTGAATAGATATATGGTCCGTTTTTTTATTTTCCAGTGTTCCCTTGTATTTCGCACAAATATTGGCTATGAGAACCTTTTCTTCGGGCCCAAAACTTAAACATCTATTTCTTTTTAAATTCGCGTTTTCCATTTTATCAAAAATTCGACTTAAAAATGAAACACGAAAACAAATGTTCAAATTTCCCACCTTGGCAACAGAATTTAGACACAAAACCTTGATTTTTTTTTTTTTAAATCTCACTTCTATGATGTGCTTGGCTGAAATTTTGAATTTTTCATGGTGTTGCCAAACCTATCGATGATTAAAGTAAACAACGATTATGATTCCACGGTGCAAACCGTCAACCGCTAAGCAACGTTTAAATATTAAACGTCGATTAGTTTAACCATGGTTACCAGCGAAACGGTGCAAACGGGCATAAGAGTTTATTTGTCATAGATCGAATGTCAGTATGTCATTATTTTATTGCTTGAATTTTTTAGATTCTTGATGTATGATTATTCTTCGTGTGATTTTCACGAAATATTTGCTTTCTAGTTGGAATTATGACAATTTCTACTGCGGTGTCTTATTTTACATGTCTTATTTTACATTAATCAGTGAAAAGTTGTATACCGTGCTTTCATAGAATTGTTATTCGTCAAATAATTTCATCTGAAAGCACCGAAATAAGGTATTCTTCAGATAGGAAATTATTTGACACATACTTATTGACAGTGAATAAAATTTATTCGAAGATAAAAGTATCGGGTCTTAATGGATATTTTCGGAGTTAGTTGAGTATTTACCTACAACTGATAATTTATTCAGAAAAATCTAAAATCAGACATTTATTAGCTGAAATTTGAAATTTTTTTATATCACTACTCATAATTGATACAAAACCTTAACACATTAAACACCTAAACCTTCCTCATGAGTCATTCCGTCTGTTGGTAAAAACCGCTGAAAATCAGTTGAATATTTGTCTAGTATTTATCGTGAGCCGACAACTTTTGATAGAAGAATCATAGAGTGTTCAAACCTTTTGCATAATATTTCGTATATTCTTACGTTTTTCTAAAATAAGAGATAACCCTCATCACATAAGAAATTCTTGAGGAAATTGAATTTTTTTCACAAAAAACCGTTTTTTCTGTACCGGTAGTTTCGGGTGAGTTCGGACAGTCCTGTATCTTGGGACAATCGTTCCAAGGGACAAGAGGGGTAATTACCCCTCTTGCAGATTTCTTTGTTTCTAACCATTTATGATTGAAGGGACAAACTTATAAGATTGTGTAGCACCTCTTCGGTTAGTTTAAGAATTAATTCCTGTTGAGTTTGTCATGACCAGTGCGTTTGAATTGACGAAAAAAAATTAATGAATTCAGAAGAGTAAAAGCGCGTTTTTTATGGACCTTATACTTTCTAGAGCCCTGTACATGCGTTTCACTATGTGCATCAGTCATTCTTTTTTCTGGTTATTGGGATAGTAGATATGTCATGAAACAAGGTTTTTTACAAATCAAACGGCAACAGGGATCTCATTCATTTATTTTATTGTTTCAAAGGCCTCAAAGGGTAACTGGGTTCAATGACGAATAAATACAAGCGGCGTATTGGCAGCAGGAAATTATTATTTACGTTATTTTCACACAAATATATCATCGAATAAATCAAAATTCCCTAGTTTTGTTTAGTTTTTTTTACATTTGAGTTGCAGTAGATATATTTACTTTGGCTGTAATAGGGGTTTATCATTTAATTTCCTTACCAAATTTCAACTTTTATCACGAATTATAATTTTTTGAACTAAACACCGTCCCAAGTTACCTATTTCATTTGAGAGTTGAGAAATCAATGGATTTAATTTGTATCCCAAGCCTCCCAAATCGGTGGGTGACTTGGGACAAGTATATTTCATTTTTATTCTCCAATTTATATCCGAATTCTGAAGCATGATATAATATATCCTAATAAATAGTCTGAAGGGAGCAGCTTAAAACATTCTTGAGTGAAGCTCCTAATGACGTTTTTTTTAATGTAGAGTCATTCGGGGTAACTGTGCGCAGAGGGTAAGTGTGCGCAGTGCGTATATCTCGACTATGCAATATATGAAAGAGGGGATTTTTTGGTGAAACAAGGGCGCAGAATCGCCAAATTAGTTTTTCATAGGAGTGCGCCGTGCGACGTTTCTTTAACTTTTTATTTGCAATCAATCAAATTCACTAGTTTTATTTTTAATTTTCAGCATTTCTGCAAATTCTGCCAGGTCCAAGTTCGGAGTCCGACAGTGTTAAACAATATTTTATTCGATCATGCGCATATTAATCTAAATATATACTGAAAAAAATTGGGTTCTGTTAGCTGCTCATCTCTATAAGAACGAAAATTCCAATTTTGGCTTACTGGGGAAAGTGTGCGCACAGATTTATTACATGGGCATTGGTTCAGTGAGGAATAAATTATGACATTGTTGATTTTCTTGGTTGAGACTCGATCAATATTGTCCCATTTGTTCAGAAAAATATGAAGAGCCACCAACAGGGGAATGTATCAAGTGTTGTGTTCATCAGGAATGGTGGCACGAACAATAATGCACTGCTTGTAAAAAGTCGCTTCTGTATTGACAATAAACAGCATTTCTCTAATATTGTAACATTTTGATGACATTATTTTGTAATTTGCTTTGGTTGTGTGGTTCACTAAGCACTGCGTTCACTTACCCCGTGAGGGTGCGCACACTTACCCGCAATACGGGGCATGTGAACGCACTCCGACTTTCACTAGTAATTTTTTTTTTGCGGAAAGAAAACATCTTTGCTTGTTTGCTTTTTGATGTTTTTTTATAGAATAGAAAATTCTCTATCTTATGAATACGGTTTAATTTTCCTAGCTTCAACATTTGAAACAGGGCATGGCTTGAAAGGCAAAAGTGCGCACAGTTGCCCCGAATGACTCTATAAGGTAAAAGTTTCATTTTGATTTCCTCTGTTGATAATATTTTTACATTCACAATTTTGAAGGTTGTTTTAATAATGGAAATCTTTGGCGCCTGCAGAACACAAGAGCTGGTGAATATGCTATCTTCAGATATCGAAGATCGTGGGTCGGTAATCATAATTAAAGTCTCAAAAACTAAGAATGATATAAACAGAATATTCACTATAATTGATGAAGAAGATCTGGGTGCTGCTCGTTTGGTGCGGGAGTATTCGGCGTTGCGTCCGCAAGGCGTTCTTAGGTTCTTCGTAGCTTATAGAGATAAGAAGTGTACTCTTCAGCCTGTCGGCAAAAATACCTTCGGAAAAATTCCGAGTAAGGTTGCTGAATGGTTGGGATTAGATAATCCGAAAATGTATACAGGCCATTGCGGAAGACGAACATCCGCGACTTTGGTTGCCGATGCGGGAGCCTCAATGACAACACTCAAGAGACATGGTGGTTGGAAAAGTTCGTCTGTTGCAGAAGGCTATCTGGCTGACAGTATGCTGCACAAAAATAAGGTAGCGAAGATGATAGCAGGTGTGGAGGGAGAGCCATCTGCAGCATCACAGTCTTTGAAGACCGTTTTGGGAGAATCGTCCGAGACTGCTGCTGCACGGAATGTTCTCAAGAAAACTGTAGTCTCGTCGACGAATAATTATGAACAAGATATTTCTTCTTCCTTTGTATCTGGTGGAAAAACTTTCAGTGGAAATTTCAACAATTGCATTCTCCATTTTGTTACTAAATAAAGAAATAAAATATGATTTGACGTTTTGAAAGAAATATGATTTGACGTTTCATATTTCCCTAGGGATATATGAACTGACATTCCATATTTCCCTAGAGAAATATGAGTGTGTTATGATACATGGTAACTAAGGCGATATAGCTCAATATTGGTTCGATCAGAAAAAAAATTGTTTGGAAAAGCGTCCTATTATAAAGCGTGAAGTGTGTCAATTTTTCATGTCCAGCCAACTGCTTCTTCAAAAGTTACTGAATATATTATATGTTTTGAAGTTTCAGTTTAGTTCACTTATAATTTCATAAATGAATATGTATATTATAAGATTAATTTTGCTTTTTAAATGTAGGCAATAGTTCGAGAAAATAGAAATTTAATGATGCCGCAATATTTTCAGTCACAATGCCAGAACTAAGGCCTTCATGTTATACATTTTATTTGTATATTATTTTATTGCAGATATATCATTTTACTCTTTCAAGAATTGAGTATTTAATCTCAATGCTTCTTATATAACAACATTGTTTTTTCATTTAAAATTAATCAAATATTTGACAATGCGAATTCCATCAATTTGAATTTTAATGACACACCACTTTTTCAATTCTGATTTTGTAAACACCGAGTGGAAAAGGCAAGAGATGACCATCAGCTGATTGAGAGGGTCGGGAAACCGCTCAGCGAACCACTGATTTTCGGAGTCCGCGAAAAATTCCAAACGAAAGACGAATAACCGAAGCATATGCAGCTAATACTTTCGTTTCGGGAAACAGATCGGAAATAAGAAAGAAAAGCTTCAGAAATTCGAGATTTTGCAACGCGAATGTAAACACATCCACTTTCACCTAAGGCCGGTTGTCGTTTCTTATAGTTTCGGGAGGATTCCCAAAAACCTACCTCCTTTTCTATACGAAGCCAACCTGGAAGCGCCTACTAACAGCAAGAAAATTATTCTCCATATCCTGCAGCACCATCCGCAACCCACATTCGGGAGCAAAATGTCGAAATGAATTGTGAATTTTCAAAATTTCAAGATCACTTCGTTCGGTGCCCTCGAGTCGATATAAGGTCCATTGTCAAAAAACATCAAAGCGAGAGCAGCTCATCAGATGACATTGACGTAACCAACCGTACCTAACTTCACTGTCAGCAGCTGACCCTGATTAGTACTTGAATATTTCAGTTAGACCATTGAGCATTAATGAGTTTAATACTCCATTGAGTATTAAAATATATTAGTTTTAACCATTGTTAAACCTAAAACTACAATATTACCTATCAACTTCGAATCCTCCATATTTTCGTTGTTCAACATCGATAACCATGAGAATCTTTCAATTGTGGGAGGTTAGAGATACTTGTCAGCTCTTATTGACGTTACCCGTTACCCTGTTTTGAACTTGAATATTTCAGTTTTTCATAAATGTTAGACCTAACACTACAATAACATCCACTTCGAATCTTTCATATTTTCAGTGCTCAATTACAAACAGTTGAACTCAATAATCTTATTCAATAATTTTCAATTAGAGTCATTCGGGGTAACTGAGCGCAAAAGGTTTAATTGGGTGAAGCAATGGCGCAGAATCGTCGAATTAGTTTTTTCGTAGGACTGCACCGTGCGAAGTTTCGTTAACTTTTTATTTACAATTAATCAAATTTACTAGTTTTCTTGTTAATTTGAAGCATCTCTGTAAATTCTGTCGGGTCCAAGTTCCGAGTCCGACAGTGTTGAACAATACTTTATTCGATCATGCGCATATTAATCTAAATATATAATAAAAATTTTTAGGTTCTGTTACGTCCAGTTTCATAATCAAATTTAAAGTCACTTTAAGCTTGAAGCTTCCTTTACCGTCATTTTTAGTAGGGTTAAAGGAAGCTTTAAAATTAAATCGACTTTAGGTTTGATTATGAAACCGGCCGTTAGCTGATGCTCAACTCTATAAGAACGTCAATTCACATTTTGGCTTACTCGGGAAAGTGTGCTCGGGTAAGTGTGCGCATTTACAGGGTCTTTCACGAGGAACCTCACCCATATTTTTACGAGAAACTACTGAACGTATTTTCATGAAATTCAGCACTTATAAGTATTTCACGATGCTGATGAAATCTAAAATATTTTCAAGGCATGAGCACCTCCGGTTTTTCCGGAAATGACGTCAACTTCCGTTTTTCAAATTAGAACACCATTTTTTTATTGCAGAAATAGATTCCTTAGAAAATTTCAAGTTATTTTGATGTAACATTTTTCAGTTTTGGTTGGAAAATTCTCTCTGAGCGGGAAAATTCGAAAAAAAAATCGAAAATAGGGCTCCGCTGAAACAAGAATAACTTCGAGGTTTTTGGATGTAAAATTTTCATTATTGGGATTTTTCAAGATGTAAGATTGATGTATCCACTTTAAAAATCGAAATCGCGATTCATGATACAGGGGGTGAAAAAATCGCTTCCAAAGTTAGGGATGACAAAATCGTGAAAAATCAATTTTTTCAAATTAGAACCCCATTTTTTTATGGCAGATATTGAATCTACGTTAAAAAATAATGTCAGTGTATGCATCACACCCTTGCCCTTAAGTGGATATTTTCTGAGTTATTCACAAAAAACTGTTTTTCGTCTTGAATTTTCAGCTATTTCTTTTCCCTTCACGCCAAAAAGATGAAATTTTCAGGAACTGTTACTTAAACCATGTTTTAGATTTTACTACCCTAATATGCAAGAGAAAAAAGTTACAGGTTGTTCCTAAATAGATGGCGAATTTTGATTCGAATTTGTATCGGAAACCTCTTTATTTCAACTAATCGGCCATCGGTTTTCTCTCCAGTGATAAATAAATAATTCCTTATGAACCATATGCAAAAACTTACCATGTTTTACATTCTTTTTTTTTTAATGATAAATATCATTAATTACATCTGCCAAATTCCTCTTTATTCAGTAGCATTTTGTGTTTACTATTAATTTGGTGATAATTCGTATTAAGTTATAAAATCGATCACTATGCCTAATTTTACCAATGAAGATTATTTAAATCTCATTCTACTTCATGGAGAATGTAATAAAGTTGTAGATAGAACGATTCGACTGTTCATTGAGAGGTTTCCTGACCGACCCAGACCAACGAGAGATACCATTAACAGAACCATGACAAACTTGAGAAATGTCGGATCTTTCGTTAAGAAAACTATACACAGAGAAAAAAGTGTAGTAGAAGATGAGAACAACGAAATTACAGTTCTTGCATATTTTCGTGTGAATCCTCAAAATTCTCTCAAAGATGACGAGATTGATCTGGGATTATCTCAATCGAGTGTTTGGAGAATATTAAAAAAACATAAAATGCACCCATATAAATTCAATAGGGTACAGCATTTGAAGGAAACTGATTTCGTCAGGAGAACAGAGTTTTGCGAAGCTATGATGATTCGATTTCAAGAGAATGAAAACTTTTTGGACTGTATAATTTGGACAGATGAATCTAAATTCACAAAGAATGGTTCTTTCAATAGGCATAACAGTCATTATTGGGATGAAGAGAACAACCACCACTTCAGACAATGGAACTTTCAAGAGACCTGGAGTTTCAATGTTTTTTGCGCCATCAAAAATAATGCAATTCTCGATGTTCACATTTATGATGGGACTTTAACTGGTAAGATAGAACACTACACATGTTTTCATTATTTAAAGAATGTTCTCCCTTAGGAGATAGATATTCTGACATATTGACTCAAATAATTGAGCCGCTAGTACAGAACCATAATGACTTATGGTATCAACAAGATGGCGCGCCTCCACACAATTCACTCAATGTGTCAAATATCCTCTACAGGCTATTTGAAGATCGATGGTTGGCGAACAATGGTCCACATCTTTGGCCACCACGTTCTCCCGATTTAACTCCTTCAGACTATTATGTTTGGGGTAGGATAAAAAATATTGTCTACTCAACTCCCCTGACTGATAAAGAGGACTGCATAGAACGAGTCAGAAATGCGTTCAGGTTTGTTTAGATTTTTAGATTCATAGGTTTGCAACTCAATTTGGTTTTTAAACACTTTTGCAGATCTCTTCCTCCCGATGAAATAAGAAGAGCAACGCACGAAGCATTCCTGAGACGTATAAATAAATGTCTAGAAATTAACGGTCAAAACTTTGAGCATCTTCTCTAGTTATAACTGCGAGAGTTTGCCATGGTTCTCCTAATAGTAACTTGAAGTCGGTTTCAAGAAGGGGTGAAAAATCTACAGCATGGTTCAAATAACAGTTCCTGAAAATTTCATCTTTTTGGCGTGAAGGGAAAAGAAATAGCTGAAAATTCAAGACGAAAAACAGTTTTTTGTGAATAACTCAGAAAATATCCACTTTAGGGCAAGGGTGTGATGCATACACTCACATTATTTTTTAACTTAGATTCAATATCTGCCATAAAAAAATGGGGTTCTAATTTGAAAAAACTGATTTTTCACGATTTTGTCATCCCTAACTTTGAAAGCGATTTTTTCACCCCCTGTATCATGAATCGCGATTTCGATTTTCAAAGTGGATACATCAATCTTACATCTTGAAAAATCCCAAAAATGAAAATTTTCCATCCAAAAACCTCGAAGTTATTCTTGTTTCAGCGGAGCTCTATTTTCGATTTCTCTTTCGAATTTTCCCGATCAGAGAGAATTTTCCAACCAAAACTGAAAAATGTTACATCAAAATAACTTGAAATTTTCTAAGGAATCTATTTCTGCAATAAAAAAATGGTGTTCTAATTTGAAAAACGGAAGTTGACGTCATTTCCGGAAAAACCGGAGGTGCTCATGCCTTGAAAATATTTTAGATTTCATCACCATCGTGAAATACTTATGAGTGCTGAATTTCATGAAAATACGTTCAGTAGTTTCCCGTATAAATATGGGTGAGGTTCCTCGTGAAAGACCCTGTATTCATTATATGGGCAATAGTTGATTTTCTTGGTTGAAACTCGATCAATATTGTCCAATTTGTTCAGAAAAAAGAGCTACCAACAGAGGAATGTATCAAGTGTTGTGTTTACCAGGAATGGTGGCACGAACAGTAATGCACTTCTTGTAAAAAGGCGCTTCTCTATTGACAATGAACACCATTTCTCTAATATTGTAACATTTTGATGACTTTGTTTCGATTGTGTGGTTCACTAAGCACTGCGTTCACTTACCCCGTGAGGGTACGGGGCATGTGAAGGCATTCCGACTTTCACTATTACATTTTGTTTGCAGAAGAAAAAATGTTTTTGTTTGTTTGCTTTTTGATTTTTTTTACAAATAAGAAATTGCTCTATCTTATGAATATGTTTTAATTTCACTAGCTTAAACATTTGAAACAGGATATGGTAGTATGGTTTGAAAGGCAAAAGTGCGTACAGTTGCCCCGAATGACTCAAAGAATGTAAAATGATGAAAAAATATGATTACCCACAAAAAGCTTAAAGTTGAAATTTTCGGCGTTTTGGCGGCATTAGTTGATATTTGGAATTGAGACAACTCTGCAAAGAATACAACATTCAACATTGAATGATGGTATACTTAATGGAGTTATGTCATTCCATCATAAGAACTTCATGAATGTTTTGCTTTATTAAAGTGTGTACTCGTTTCTTCAGTGTGATTATTAATTCTCATCAAATATCGGACACAGGTATTCATCGTAAAAATAAAGTTTCATTCTTATCTTATAACGTCTGTAGTGATAAAGTTCGTGTTTTGTACACAAAATTAATTTTGTTCGAAGGACAATGAGTCCAGTTATAAACATATTTTAATTTTTCCATTTTCACCTCACTTTACTTCGTGTTCCAAGAAGTACAAAAATAATTACCTACTTCATTCTTGGATGAAAATGAGAGTTAAACATGAAAAAATCATTAATTATTGAGGGATAGAAACCTTTATTTTAACACAGCATACCTACCTACTATTAGGCATATTCCTACAAAAATGAAAAAAAAATGGGAAACTTTGCCTCAAAATTCTTGTAGTTTCAGCGTTTTTGTTGCTATTTCCATTCGAATCCTATGCATTCAACATTCAAATTTGTCTGAAGAGAAAATTGTAGAGGGGCGGAGCTCAGACCCTATTGCCACTAACTATGTCTCAGAGTGAACACTATAAATTAGTTCACTGGAGTGGTATGATAAAACCAAGAGATCGCCAAGATCGAACCAGACCAGCTCGAGGCCAACACAAAATACACCGAGGCCATCCCCAAACTCTTCGGAAGTGAAGAAACCCCAGGAAACTGCAACCGAAGCAGTCAAAGAGACGAAGAAACCAGAGAAAAAGACGGAAAAGGCAAAAACCGTCAAAAAAGCCGAAACCAGAAAAGGAATTTCTGGAATCACTGAGGAACTGGATAAGTTCACGAAAAACCTCCTCAGCACGATGATGCAGAATCTGGAGAAAGAGATTGAGAAGAAGATGCAGCAAATTATTAAGAATATTTAATGGCTGACACGACGATAAAGAACAATCTCATAATCGTCTCTTGGAACGTCGAAGGATTGAGAGCCCGCAGATCAGAATTCGAAGAACTGATTGAAGAGAAGAGACCGGATGTCATAGCTCTTCAAGAAACGAGACTTAACCCCAACGTTCGGATAGCATTTCCCAATTACGATATTTACAGAAATGATAGACCTAACAGCACAGGTGGCGTTGCTATACTGGCTAGAAGGAATATGGATCACCATTTCGACCAAATATTCAATGGACAAGAAGTAGAAGCAATATCGATTATTGTGAATACTAATCGAGGGCAAGTGAAGATTATTTCAACTTATAAATCACCGGATAAGGACATGCTGGAAGAGGATCTAAAAATGCTACTAGAAGGAAGACACCCGAAAATCATAATTGGTGATCTTAACTGCAAATCGCAGGAATGGAACAGTAGGGTGGAAAATACAAACGGGAGAAGACTGAAGATTTATGCTGAAAAACTTAATGCAGTTGTGATAGGACCTGATATACCGACCTACATACCAAGAGTAAATGGACTACCCGATGTACTGGACATTGTCGTAATGAAAGACATCACTGAAGAAATCAGCATTGATACAATAGAAGACGGAACTTCAGACCACAATCCCATAGAATTCATAGTGGGACATGGCCCAAGAAACGAAGAAGAGACACAAACCAAGGAACGCACAGACTGGGAGAAATATAAGAATTTACTTCAGGAGAAAATCAGGGAAATTCCCCAAATAAACACCCAGGATGAATTAGATGAAGCAGTTGAAAAATTGGAAAATCATATAAAAGAAGCCTATGAAGAAAGCACCAAGAGAATAAGGAAACCAATTCCGAAACATTCACATGGAGATACGCCAAGGGATATAAAGGAACTTATAAAAAAGAACAGAAGACTCAGGAAAATCTACAGAACAACAAAAAGAGAAGAAGACAAGAAGAAACTGAATAAGCATAGTCAGATATTGAAAAATGCTTTAACAGAACTGCGTAATAACAGATGGCACCAGAGATTAAGGGAACTGAATACAATAGATCACTCGGCTTGGAAAATGCAAAAACGCTTACGACGAGAACAGACAGTTATACCTCCACTGCATGGAGCAAACGGAATGGTATATACGAGACTTGAAAAAGCCGAAGCACTTGCCGACACAATTGAGAGAGAAGCCAGAATAAATTACAGAAATGATGATGACAATGAAGATCTAGAAGAAGAAGTGGAGGCAAACGAAGAACTGATGATGGAACCACCGGAAACCGAAATCATTCCAAAACCGGCTTCACCAACAGAAATCAAAGAGATCATAATGAAACTGAAAAACCGGAAAGCACCGGGAGAAGTTAGGATAACGAATTATATGTTGAAGAAATTGCCTAGAAAAGGAATAGCAGCCTTGACGAATATAACAAACGGAGTGATGAGGACCGAATACTACCCAAAGAGATGGAAAACTGCAGAAATGATAGTTTTCAACAAGCCTGGAAAGGAACGGAAATTTCCTCAAAATTATAGACCAATCAGCCTACTATCAGCACTAGGAAAAGTCGTCGAGAGGGTTATCGCCAAAAGACTGAATGAGGAAACAGAAATGTTGAAGATAATCCCACCCGAACAATTTGGATTTCGACGAGAACACTCGACTGAACTCCAATTACTACGGCTCATAGAATACGTCACCGAAGGAATGCAGACCAAACAGGCCACAGGATTAGTTCTGATGGATATCGAGAGAGCTTTTGATAGAGTATGGCACGAAGGCCTAATCTACAAGATGAAAAGAGCAGGATATTCGACCAAGCTATGCAAGATTATAAGGAATTATCTGAGGAATAGAAACTTTTATGTGAAGATAGATGGAGCAACCTCTCAAACCAGACAATTGGAAGCGGGAGTGCCTCAAGGATCGGTACTTGGACCTCTGCTTTACGTAATATACGTTTATGATATCCCGAAGAATGCTAGGAATATGCTCACCTTGTACGCAGATGACACAGGAATAGCGTTCAGACATCGACGCCCAGAGATCATACACCGGAGACTGCAGGAAGCCATAGATGAATTACTCAAATGGTGCATCAAATGGAAAATCCAAATCAATGGAAGAAAGACTCAAGCAATATTACTGCAAAAGAGAAGATTGAGGATGGAAGAAAACCTTGAAGTTGATGGACAAGAGGTTGAATGGAAAAATGAAGCAACATACCTAGGAGTGACGCTTGACAGAGGACTTACATGGAAAAACCACATCAAATGTGCTGTTGATAAAACAAAAGCCGCAATGAGTAAACTTTATCCACTCATAGGCAGAAGAAGTCATATGAATAAGAACATCAAGTTGACGATGATTAAAACTATTGCGCGACCACAACTCACATATGGATCGGCGGCATGGGGCTTCGCAGCCAAGACCCACATCAAGAGAATACAGGCCACTGAGAATAAACTCCTTAGAATGGCGATGGACGTACCCTGGTTTGTTAGGAACAAACAAATCTACAAAGACTTGGAATGGGAACCAGTTACAGAATTTATGAAGAGAAAGGCGGAAAGGATATTCGACAAAGCCAAACAACATCCAAATGAGGAACTACGAAGATTAGTCGACTACGATCCAACAGAAGAAGCTAGAAGGTCAAGAACCTACCACCGAAGACCGAGAGATCAGTTAAGGATTTAAATGTAACCAAAGAAGAGCTTAACCTATAAAAGCTATAGGCAGCATACAACTATCAACACGACTATGATCGTGTGAGAGTCCAGAAACCATAAGAGTCAACTGGTTAATAGGCAAAATGCCCGGAACCTATGAAGAAGCAGTTAAGGGTTTTTAGTGGGTCTCGAGCTCAGAGAGTGAGAATCCCCACACTGTTCCCCCTCAGCAGAGGGTGTGTTCGTCTGTTTGCAGATTTTCCCCCTGCTACACCAAAAAAAAAAAAAAAAAAAAAAAAAAAAAATGATAAAGCCACTGTACAGTGACTCCAAAGATATTACACATATCTTTGAGTGACTCTGAGTCAGAATCACTATATTTTCTTTGGACTCCTAGCGCCATCCCACCGCTGTCGTTGGCACATTCCGAATCTGTAAATCGGATATTGATGCAATCTGTAATTATCTACCTCACTCTTGCCAAGGCTTATTCTCCTCATTCACGTATTCACACCTCCTCATACGAGTCTTCAGGAAAATGATAATACAGTTGAAAATCATCTGCGTAAGCTAGTAATTTACAATGTGTTACAGACGTTATTATATCAGCTGTATAAAAAATAAATAGATACTCCAAATACAGACCCCTGGGGTACGCCAGCAAGAATCTTAATCGGAGACAACACATTATTGACAAATATACAGGGTGATTCATAACTATTGGGACATAGGCTAAGGGCAGATTGTTTGGACCAAAATATGGCGATAGGACCAAATATACCTCAATAAAATATTGCTGTGGAAAAAGATAGAGGACGTTAAAGTTGAATTTTTTATAAGGGGATAGAATAATATTTTCTTCGTTCGAAAGTCCTTTATTCAAAGAATTAGAAAAGGAATAGTCGGAGGAGGCGACGTAGAACATTTAATTAAAGTTTATTCTTTTTATGTTACATTGTTTTTAATTATGCTTTATCGTCGAAATAAATAAATGAATCGTTACTTCAAATCCCCTTCCGATGCTCTGAACTGTTCAATTGTGTTCTTCTTAAAAACGGATGAAAAAATATACAGTGAAATTATTAGCAAAAAACGGAATCCTATCCTTTTCCACAGCAATATTTTATTGAGGTATATTTGGTCCTATCGCCATATTTTGGTCTAAACAATCTGCCCCTAGCCTATGTCCCAATAGTTATGAATCACTCTGTATACTGAATTCTATCACTTAATAAGATCTGATCAATTGCAGTGAAGAGAAGTCAAAACCATAATATTTCATTTTAGCAATAAACAATTCATGATTGATAGTATCGAAGCCCTTCGACTAGTCAAGCAATATGAGAATACTTATCTAGGCTCGTACTCACTCTTGAAGCGAATCTGCAGCGACAATAAAAAAAGGTGCCTCATTCGCATTCTCCTCATAAATATCCCGGACCAAAGATTATCTTATTAATCTTTGTCCCGGACAGTCTGTATCATACCTTTGAGTATTCAAATAATAATTAATACTCAATGATCATACCTTGTCTCTCTCTGGCCTGTATGTTCCGCACTGTAGTGGCCACTTCTCTTTGATAAATATTGCCGACTACTGCTAGGTTTTTGGGGCAGCTTCTTTTACATTTCGGACAATTCTCTCATCAGAATTTAGAAAATTGATTGCCATATTCACTTTCAGTATTCTAACGAAAAGAAAAAGAAACAAACGTTTATTCCTGAATTATGTAATTCATCATATCATTTAATTAATATTTATTGCTTGTTCAAAGTGAGTTATTAATTTGTTTATTTTAACCATGTAGTCGGATTTTAAATCGAGTTATTGATGAGCACTATAACTATTTTTCAAGCATTTTTTCGGCACCGGGCAACAAGATAGAAATCCTGAATAATGATGCTTATGATAAGTATTTTTAATATTTCATATCCGTCATATTTTCACAACTTAAGCCCGTTTGTAACAGCCGAAAATTCTCTGGAGAATTCTCTACAGAATTATGGCAAGAAAACTGCAGAAATTATTTTGTATGCAACTGAACAGTGAATTCTACCGAAAGTAGGTCGTAAGTAACTACAGAGAATTCACGGTGCATGAATTAACGTGTAAATTCTCTGGAGAATTTTCGGCTGTTGCAAATGCTCTTTATGTAATACTTTTGGACTTTATGGTTAAAGAAAAATATTAGAAAATTTTTCCAGAATAACTTTTTTCAATACTTATACAGGGTCAAACTCTATGACAAACTTTGACAGAAGGAAGATGTGCTTTTCCTATGAACATAGGTCCGATTCGTTTTCGTTTAGGAGTTATAAGCATTTGAAAAAAATGTTTTTCATGTTTTGATTAAGTAGGCCGACAGAAAATATCGATTGATATGGTAATTGACGTTATTTTAATTATTCATTTGACATTTGTTTCTCTGAGGATGGTATCAACAAAAACCATAATGAACATGTATTGGCACTGCAGAATCCATATGTCATTAGACAAAGACGATTTCAGCAAAGTTTCAGTGTTTTCATGTTAGAAATGATCGTTTAAATGCATATTGTATACACATTTTTTGGAGCACAACCTTTTTAACTTCGTTGATAACTTGGAGCTCAATATTGTTGGAAATATGTGGTATTACGATGGTGCATCACCACATAGAGGGAGACAAGTAGTCAGTTGACTGAATGATCATTTCCCGAATAAATGGGGACCAATACAAGAGGACCAATACAATGGCCATCTCGTTCACCTAATCTAAATCCCTTAGATTTTTATTTATGGGGTCGTATGAATGGCTGTTTATCATGTTGAAATCTAATCTCATTAACAATTACTTGATAGAATTGAAGATGCAGCAAACCAAATACGAAACGACCCAAATCTAATCCGACGAGTAACGGCATCTTTAGTAAGTGGATGTGAAGCTTGCATTGGTGGACACTTAGAATAATTTTTATAGTCCCAAAATTTCCATTGATTTTTATGATTTGAACATAAAAATATGATTTTTCAAATGCTTGTATCTTCTAAAAAAAAACGAATCGGGTATAAATATGTTCATAGAAAAAAAATGTTCAGCATAAGCACAGCTAAAATCTGTCAAAGTTTGTCATAGAGCTTGTTGTACACCCTGTATATTGAACACATAATTGTCATTAATTCATTATGTGCAATTCCGCTTTCATAACTCGAGAAGTATATATTGTATTGTCGAAAACGCCATGAAATTATTTTTCCTGAAAATTAATCCCTGCATGGTATTATCGCGACCAAAAAAGTTTCCACCACCGAGGAGATTAGGCAAGTGAGTCAATTTTGCATCTTGTACTATTTTTTGTGACCTACCGAAACTTCAGGAACATCTATTCATGTTCAAAGAATTACGAGGCGATAACCTTCATTTATTGGACTACTGGTCAAACCAGATGAATAGAAGGTGTGAGGAGACTAGTCGATAATTGATGATTAAGATAATTAAGTCGAATTAGTACGTCAACCGAGATTAAATCGCGAAAAAATAATCGATGAAGTTATTAGACTCGCAGTAGTTGTTATGGTTGTGGGGGGAATTTCGCTTTTTTTGCATTTCGAGAACAGACTGCGCGAAAGCATTTGTCACTATTTGTCATATCGACTTGCGTTACTTGTTATAAGCTTATGAATTCCTGGCGAGCAACTCGTGCGACTTAATTACCACATAATTAATGACAGTACAGATGTTTTGCAGTCCCATGGACTTTTTACGATTATTAATGGGTTATGATGCCATTATCTTTCAAGCTTACCTTTTTCTTTGGTAAAAGAGCTAGGGTGTTAAAGTTTTCAGAGTGAGTTTATGGTCTAGTTGCTCGGATAAGCTCCTTAATTTTTTTTTTTTTAATATTTCGAAGGAACCATTTCTGAAACTACATTGTGGTGAATTTCCGATACGAATTTGAAAGGATTCTTTTTGAAAAGTTCGGTATCGGGAAATATTTGACATAGGTACAGATTCTGAAGAAACTTTGTTGAGTGCTAAATAATTAAAAACCACTAAATTACCATCATCCTTATCCTTTCATCCTAATATTATGAATGTGATAGACTGTGGGTTTGTCAGTTTGATTTTACATAAATTTGGAACCATATGTACGATTTTGATGGGAATTTCATTATAGCGTAAAGAATGATAATATACAGGGTGTTTCCTAATTGAATGTCAATATTCATGGGGGTGATTTTTGGGCCCATTTTAAGAAAAAACTTTATATGAACGTATGTCCTAAATGTCTTACCTTTTGAGATACAGGGTGGTAAAGTTTTCAAAAGTAAATCATTTATTATCAATATCTACAAGACCACTTCAAATATTTCAATGAAATTTGTCATACGTATACTATGAATGAAGATTCATTTTTTAATGTATCACTTTTTTCTTAATTTTCAGCAGAGGCGTTTGTACGTAATTTGACCAACCTATTTTGGCAGACATTGATGGTATGATACAGATTTTTCCTGAAATAAAAATTATTTTTGAAATTCCCAACCATTTCTTACCAAAGCTGATCCTTTGACTTTTTTTGGTCCGATTCACGATTTCCGCTTAAAAAAATAAAGACTGTTTCTCTGTATGATTATAAAGATATCTTTAATACATACAAAGGACAATATTGTAACGTTTTCTTCGCTAAATTAAAACGTCCAACTTATTAAAATTATTTATTTGAACTTAATACACTTACGACTCACAAACTAACTATGTCACTACTATTTATTTTCACTCGTATTTATTTCCACTAGTCGCTTGCACTGTAACTGTACTTGTACTTACTTACCTGCTCCTCCGCTGGGCTTATATAGGCGCCGGAAACATTCAGGTACCTTCGCGAACCTTTCGCGATTCTTCCAGAAGGAAACGACCGCCCTGGTTCTCGAAAGGTCCGACCGCAAGGGCCGGACTGGTTACAATATCACCATGGAGAACCATACATAGATTTTATTTTTAAATGAAACCCAGGAGTCGGACTACAAAAATTCAAGAGATCAAATTTGCTTTTAGTTGAGTACAGTCAGTGGCGTACCACGCTGTATCTCAAAAGGTAAGACGTTTAGGACATATGTTCATATAAAGTTTTCTTCTCAAAATGGGCCCAAAAATCACCCCTATGAATATTGACATTCAATTATTAAACACCCTGTATAATTTATCGGATTAGGTTTTCGTGTAAATTCATTTCTATATAATGAAGAGATGATACAAAATTTCGATTTTTTTTTCTAAATAAGTAGTGCATGAAGCCGTTGATTCCAGGCTTTTATGGCCGACGCTGGATGAACTGTATAAGAGATAGAGGAAATGGTTAAGTACAATTTTGTAGAGCTCCAAAAGCTCAATAAAAAAGTCCGCCATGGTATGTAGATGGTGTATTTAAAGTTGGAGCTTTTTTTTAACACAAGGTAGAACAGGTCCAAATAAAACGTTTCACCAAAAATCACCTAAATAAAACTTTCAAAATGACAAACTTGAAAAAAAAATTGATCATTTGTTATCTGAATTATTGCAAAGGACTAGAAAAAAACTCACCTTATGTCTGACTCAACCATGTGGTTTCGCTCAGGATATTAACCTGTTCGATTTTTTACGTGGGAATGAAAATAGAAACTTGGGATTGTCTAATTTTTCACATTATTCTGTAACTTACCAGATTTTATGAAATGGCTTATTTCGGTACCAACTTCCAACTCACAGTTAAAGACTTAGGACACAATTGTAAAAAACAGATTATTATTTCAAAATCTCACCAATAAAATTCGTCTGAATTATTCACAATTTTTTCACAATGGGCATCCCGCATCACAATCTTCTTCTTGTTCGAACCCTCCAACAATCGTCTCAAAAATGGGATAAAATAGGGTAACAATAATAGCACTCAGTCAACATAAGCACTTTCAATAAACTGTCTCAATTTTCTACATTTTTTCACCCTAAATTGCACGATACAACAATAGATTCAAGTGACCTGATTCATTCAAAGTCCATACATATGTTTATGTTTTGTTTCGATTTTCTGGAGTCACCTTCCAGAGTCCCGTACTTAAAATTTGATGACATTTTGTCGGACTGCTAGGGGTTGTAGCTCAGCCATGTGGAATATTTTATATAAAAATTTTTTGGTGAAATGAATTAATTTGGTGACTTCTACCCTCTGTCAAAAAAAACCTCACCTTTGAAAATAACCTGCTTCTACATATATCTAACTATCGAGGATAATTGACCATAACCAATTTTCACATCTTTGATTCAATCCAAAATAATGTCCTATTTAAAGATTGTCTTCACATAACTCCGAAACCAGATGTCCGATTCTGATGGTAATTCAGAGTAAATAGTTAAATAGAGTTAATAGTGTAGAGACTTTATTCGAGTAGGTTTTTGTGTATTATTAGTTTCAAACGGTTCTATCGAATGAAATGAATTCGGAATATAGTTTTTCATTTATATTTTCAATCTTTTTCGAATACAAGATATTATATATTTCTCCAAAAGCTTTTTTTTTTTTGGTGTAGCAGGGGGAAAATCTGCAAATCAGACGAACCACCCTCTCCTGAGGGGGAACAAGTGTGGGGTTTCTCACTCTTCTGAGCTCGAGACCCACTAAAAACCCTTAACTGCTTCTTGAATTTTGGTTCCGGGCATTTGCCTATAAACCGTTCGTCTCTTAGTCGGTTTTCTTCTCGCACATTATCGTGCTGGGATTTATGTGTTTATCCTTTATTGGATTAACACTTTATTGAATTTTTCAATAAGTTTCTGTTGTTATTTTAATCTCTTTTTAATTGATCTCTTGGTCTCCTTCGGTAAATTCGCATTCTCCTCTTGTCTTCCTCTGGGTCGTAGTCCACTAGTCTCCTGAGTTCTTGATTCGGATGGTTTTTCGCTGTTTCGAATAATTTCTCTGTTTTTCTGTTCATGAATTTCGTTATGGTTTCCCATTTTAGGTCCCTATAAATCTGTCTATTCCTGACAAACCAAGGTGCATCTATTGCACATCGTAGCAGCTTGTTTTCAGTGGCCTGAATTCTTTTGATGTGGCTCTTTGCCGCGAAGCCCCAGGAAACTGATCCATAAGTCAGTTGAGGCCTAGCAACGGCTTCTTCAATTTTGTCTCTTTCGACATGTGGCTTCTTCTTCCTATTAAAGGGTAGAGTCTATTCATCGCTGCTTTCGTTTTGTCCATTGCTTGTTTGATATGACTTTTCCAAGTAAGTCCTTTGTCAAGCGTTATTCCTAAATATTTGGCTTCATTTTTCCAGTCGATTTCTTCGCCGTCAACTTCCAGATTCGTTGTGGGTCGCAGTCTTCTCTTCTGTAGTAATATTGCTTGGCTCTTTTGTCCATTGATCTTGATTTTCCACTTTATGCACCAGTCATTTGTTTCGTCAATCGTTTCTTGTAAAACTCGTTCTATTACTTCTGGGTTTCGGTGTCGAGTTGCTATGCCTGTGTCGTCAGCATATAACGTTAGCATGGTTCTTGGATTCTTCGGAATGTCGTGAATGTATATGTTGTACAGAAGTGGCCCAAGCACTGACCCTTGGGGTACTCCAGCCTCTAAATCTCTTGTTGTGGAGCATTCTCCTTCCACTTTCACGTAAAATCTTCTATTTTTGAGATAATTCCGGATCAACTTGCATATTTTGATCGAATATCCAGCACTTCTCATCTTATATATTAATCCTTCATGCCATACTCTGTCGAAAGCTCTGGCGACGTCTAGTAAAACAAGACCTGTGGCTTGTTTATTTTGGAATCCCTCTGTAATGTACTCTGTGAGCCTTAATAATTGTTGCTCTGTTGAATGCTCTCTTCTGAATCCGAACTGTTCTGGCTGTATCAGTTTCAGATTTTCGGTTTCCTCATTTAGCCTCGTGGCGATAATCCTTTCTACTACTTTTCCTAACGCCGACAGTAGACTTATCGGTCTGTAGTTTTGTGGGACCTTCTTCTCTTTAAATGGTTTATTGAATACTATGACTTCCGCTGTTTTCCATTTTTCTGGGTAGTGTTCTGTCCTCATGATTCCATTCGCGATATTTGTTAGAGCGGCTATACCTTTTCTAGGTAATTTCTTTAACATAACATTCGTTATTTTATCGCTTCCGGGAGCTTTCCTCTTCTTCAAACTTCTAATTATTTCCATGATTTCATTTGGCGATGTTGGCTTGTCTATTTCAGCAGCCGCTGGTAATTCATCCATTTCTTCATCATTTTCTTCAACCAGTTCTTCCAAATCTTCATTATCGTCGTCTATCCTGTAATTTATTCTCGATTCTCTTTCGATCGAGTCCGCCAATGCATCTGCCTTATCAGTATTAGTATACGCCATTCCCCTTTCTCCGTGTAGGGGTGGAATTTTAGTCTTTTCTCCTCGTAGGCTTTTTTGCATTCTCCATGCAGAATGATCGATTGTATTCAGTTCTTGAACCCTTTTGTTCCATCTGCTTGTTCTTAGATCTTTCAGGGCATTTTTCAGAACTTGGCTATGTCGGTTGAGGTTCCTTCTATTCAGATCATTTTTATTCATCCGATATATTCTTCTTAGTCTTCGATTTTCTCGTATAAGATCTTTTACTTCTTTAGGCGTATCGCCATGCGGATGACTTGGTGCTGGTCTCTTCACTCTTCTCGTACTTTTTTCGTAAGCTTTCAATATAATCTCTTCCAGTTTATCAACCGCACATTCCAGATCCTCTGGAGTGCTTTTTGTTGGAATTTCTGTTATTTCCGATTGTATTAAATGGCTGTATTTAGCCCAATTGGTATATTCTCTTATCTCCATCAGTTTTTCTCTTTGCTCTTCTCCAATTGTCAATTCGACGGGATTGTGGTTTGAGGTTCCGTCTTCCAAAGTTTCAATAGAGAATTCTTGAGTTATATTTTTCAATATCGCGATATCTATTACATCTGGTATTCCTATACCAAAAGCAAGATATGTCGGTAACTCTGGTCCAATCACTATGGCATTTTGTTTTTCGGCGAAATCCTTGAGTTTTTTGCCATTTCTATTCTCTGTTCTGCTGTTCCATAATGGGGATTTACAGTTGAAATCTCCGATGCAGATTTTCGGGTTTGTCCTTCCAACATGTTGTTTATCTCTTCTTCCAATAAATTGTTTGGTGGTCGTCTATACGTTTCATAATTCATGAAATTCAGTCGTCTGTTCCGGTTTATTCTTGTTTCCTGTAGGGCTATAATATCAGGTTGTCTCTCTGATATTATTTCTTCTATCCCGGCTTTCCGGGTGTTGATTCCGTTTCTGTTCCACGAGATTATCTTGAGGGATTTCTTCCTAATATTCGTAAGGTCCATTAATTCAGTTTACGAAATAATGCTTGGAGTTTTTTCTCCATTTCCCTCTCAATTTTCAACATTATTTTGTTGAAAATTTTTTCCGTGAAGACATCTAAATCATCGGCTGATTCAGTTATCTTTTTCTTTTCCTGTTGACTGTTCACAGCCTGTTTCATTGTAAGCTTCTTCTGTCCTTCTTTTTTCTGAACGGGTTTTGGAGTCTCCCTCTTCTTTTCCTGCTCTGTAGGTTGGGTCTTCGCTACTTCCTGATTTTTTTGTTCAGAAGTTGTTGTTTTTGTTACCTTCTTTTTCTGTTCAGCTGATTTTCGGGAATTCTTCATTCTGGTCACCAACTTGAACTCGCTACATCCTCTGTAGCTAGCTGGATGGCCCTCTTCTCCACATAAGACGCATGTGGCATTTCTCTCTTCACCTTTTCTAGTGAGTGTGCAGTCATTGCTGCTATGACTTCCTGAGCACTTCACGCATCTCCACGGAAAGGAGCATTTGTTTTGTGCATGTCCGTACCTTTGGCACCTAAAGCACTGGCTTGGACTTTCAGGCCTCTTTTTATGTTCAACCACAATACAGAGGTTGTAGAGTCGCTTCACTTCGAAGATTTCCTTTTTCTGGGTTTTAACCAGGTAGAGAGGTATTGGCTTCTTTGTCTTGTTCGATGTCATTCTGGACACCTCAGCGTCTGATATTCCCTGGAATATCAGGTCGTCCTTAATCAACGCAAGATCAGCGTCGATTGGTAAATGCCTAATAACGGCATATATCTTCTTCTCCTCCTCCATTTGGTAGGTAAAAAATTCTTTACCATGCTACTCGAAGAATGTTGTGATTTTTCTAAAATCATCTACGGTTGACGCGATGATTTTTATACCGTCTTTAACTGTAGTTGCACGGTTGTAGTTTATCCTTTTTGTGTAGAGAGCTTTAGATATCTCTACCCAATCTGAGGTGCCCATCATCGTGATGGGTGGAATTTTATCTCTTTTAGGCACTTCCGTTGCCTTCTTGACAGTCTCCTCATCAGAAGAGGAGCTTTCTTTTCGCGCGCGTTTAATTGGGGGCGCGTTTGGGGCCTTCGCGACCTGCGTTGAATCATTTTTCCTTGTTTCGGGTTGTGAAACAATTCCTATATCGGCATATTATTGCGGGTTGCGGGTCATTTCCTCCCTCAAGAGGCGCATCTCACCGACTAACTGTGACACAGTTTCAGTCAGTTTGACTATTTGAGCTTTCAACTGCCCATTTTCTTCTCTGAGCTTTACATGCTCCTCGTGTTCGCCTTCGCTGAATTCTTCAGCATCGGTCGCTTCCATGTAGGAACCCTCATTATCTGAGGTTTCCGACATGGTTTTATATAATACTAAAAAATCTCAAAATGTCAAACAATTTGAAAATAATAAAATATTCAGGAATCTTCACTGAAATAGTCTAATATAAAACTATGGTATAAAGCCGAATGTTTTATACGCTATGAGAAAAAGCAGAAAAGAGATACGAAAAATATGCTCACCTTATGTTTTCTGCAGTACCAACGAGAAACACCTCTGGACACTGTGGATCGAACACCAACTTTGAAAATTTTAACGAATTAAAATTCCGATAACAAATATAGAACCTACACAAACTTCACACTCGGAATCAAATATTCCGTAGCTTTGTTAGTGGGCACTTTCACTTCGACTTTCTCTTCCTCTTTCTCTTTTATAGCACTAGGAGCACTGTAGAACGTCTTCTTTTGTCAAGCGAATGACTCGAACTGACTCCAAAAGCTCGAAAATATATTAGAAATGGTTTGCCGTGAAAAGACGGAATATGTTATACTGGGTGATTTAAAATTATTTCAGATTGCAAGGATATTCAAAGTTTTCTGTCCCTCTTACAAAGGTACAATGTCACAATTACAAATTGGATACCTACTCGTCCTCTATCAGGGGCTTTTCTGGATAATGTGCTGACTATCCTTCAATGAATCTCTGAAGTGGTGGAGGGCCATACATCAGACCATACGGCTGTGAAATTCAAGTCGAGCATCAATTCTTCTAGGACCAATAGGGGAGGAACTATCTCAAAAAGATGCATATATGAAGCAAATATCAAAGATTTCCTTGAGAAATTATCTCAGGTAGATTGGGGTGATATATACGACATGTCAGAAGATGTCAATTTGGTATGGGAGCGTTTCTTCTATAACTACAAGAAACTACAATGACTACTTTACAGAAATTGCACCCACCCTCATACGTGGTCTGTCAAGTCAGGCAACATTTAGAGGTGCTCAGCTTGGGAAGTCCTTCTATGCTTTTGATGTTGCAGAGTCGGAGATCACTAGGGCGGTGAAAACTTTCAAGAACCTGGATTCATATGGTCATGATGATATCCCTACGCTTGTGATCAAGGCCACATTGAACATTATGAGCACTCCTTTGGCACACATAATTAACCGCTCCTTTACAGAAGGGATCTATCCTGAAAATTTGAAGATTGCCATCATCAGGCCTGTGCATAAGAAAGGAAACACTGAAGACCTAGGTAACTATAGGCCCATAAGCAACTTAACATCATTTTCTAAGATCTTTGAAAAGTTGTGGCAAACAGACTTCTGCAGTTTTTTCAGGAAATTTAACATCATTGCAAAATGTCAGCATGGCTTTATGAAGGACAGAAATGTTGACACAGCGATTTTTGAACTTAGGCATGCAATAGTTGAGGCGTTGGAAAAGGGAGAGATTCCTGCTGGCCTGTTTTTGGACCTGTCCAAGGCCTGCGACTGCGTAGACCATGCACTTTTGCTGACAAATCTGGAAGCTTATGGAGTCAGAGACAAACAGCTTTCACTCATGAAGAGTTTACTTGAGTAATAGAAGGCAGAAAGTTATAATGATGGTGGATGACCACTCCTATGAGTCAGAGGAGAGAGAGTACCGCAGAGGGAGTACCGCAAGGTAGTATCCTGGGTCCCCTTCTTTTTATAATCTATGTGAACTCACTCATCTGGACCTTTTTTCTGGGATGGAGTTCTGCCAATAATGTATGCTGATGACACGAACTTCTTGGTTAGATCTGTGGATATGCCATCTCTCCTGGGAATCTTGGCTGATGTTTTGAGCTTGGTGGGACAATGGTGCTGTGATAGTGGGCTGGTTATGAACATCCAGAAAACAGAGTGTATATTTTATGGATCTGGTGAGATGATATATCCAAAAGTCGTCAAAAACCAGGATAATAATATAGAAGTGCATAATTCTGTTAGGTTCCTGGGAATTACTGTTGATTCTCAGCTGAATTGGGGCACTCATATTGAACAACTTAAGAAAAGGCTACATTCTATTTCCTACACTCTTTACATGTTGAAACAGCAGGTTCACTTTGATGTATTAAAGATTCTTTATTATGCAAACTTTCAATCAAGATTGTCCTATGGTATAATTTTCTGGGGAGGGTCCACCCATGTTGAATCAATATACATAGGTACAAAAATGGGCAATAAGGTCTATACTATCACTTGGACATAGAGAATCGTGTCGGGGTCACTTTAGAAAAAACAACATTCTGACAGTCTATGGTCTCTACATATATAGAGTACCTACTTCTATTTCTCCACAAGCACCAGTATTACTTTGAGGACTGTAAGAATGGTAATAACACAAGAAGAACTGAACCCTTCTTTTATCCCATACACTCCTCAACTTTAAGGGAGAAAAGTGTCCATTATGCAGCGATGAGATTATTTGATGGCTTGCCAAGGAATTTGCAAGGCATCGATCAGTTTGACCTTTTTCGGAGAAGGATTCACAGCTACATACTTCAGTGTGAACCTTATAACTTGGAAGAATTTAGAGAATTTTGTAAAACGAGAAATTGCTCCTGAGATATATTTTTTGTTTTGTTGTTTTGACATGTTTCTATTTTATTTTGACATATCTGTGATATGTAAATTAATTGTAGAAATGAAATAAATATACTATCACCCACGTCTTCCAGTTTTCTCATTATGGCCATAACGTATCATAAATATATATACCAAAAATTCAAAGAACCAAACTGTTGAAACTGAGTTGGACGCTATCTAATGAATATTTGAACGTTTTGTAAAATGAAAGTATTCTTCATATTTTCTCGTATAATGTTATTTTCGAAGGATCCACACAGGGGGGTGAAACTCCCTCAGTAATGACGTGAACCGAATGAACTGCTGCCATCTCTGAAAGGTCAGCGAATTAATATGAAAAAATGTTAGTTTCCTACGCTGATAATTCTGCGCATAAACCAGAGTGACTTTGTAGCATAGACTAAGTTAATCTTTGATTCTGCGCTTGTGTGTGAAATTGATATGTCAAATGATCAACATTCGATTTCAAGTTTGTTTGTTCATTTTATTACAAGTTTTCGTTGGGAAGAAATATTGTTGTGTACATAAATTCAAGAGCAACGAGTAAAAGTGAAAGAAGAGAGAGAAAATTGCCTGTTCTTATGGTTCCTTATAGAGTTATGTTTGGCATAATTCTTCAGAAGCCGGACAATTAGGAATTCGAAGAATAAATCTTTTCTGATTACGTAGGATGTAGTACCAAAGAAGAGGTATGATTTTCTCATGAAGCGCTTGAAATCTTGTCCAAATTTGAGGTATTTCAGCTCATAAAAAATAGATAAGTTTCATTTAACTGATTTCTGTTTGTTTATCAATCATATATTCTATTGTTTTTCAATTTTCATATGTGAACATTTCATCTAATAAATTGTATGTATGAACTCAGAGTATTATTTGTTACATAGTTGTCTCCAAATAAAATAAAATAAAATTACCTTATCAAAGCGTAAAGAGCGCTCTCGACAAATTAATCGAGATTAGTTTGCTGACGTTTAAGAGATGGCGCTTTTCTTCGTAACAAAATTTTATCTGAGAGTTTCCCATCTATAGTGTTTATCTATGGATCCACAGATGTGTAGTGTCACAAATTTAGCTAGTTATTCTGAAGGTAATTTTGTTTTTTCAGGGGTGGCACAGCTCATCAACTTAAAATGGCTATATCTTTCAATCAGAGCCGAATCGGAAAAAATAGTATAGGAAGAAAGTGTTTCTGTTAAACTGTTGAAATATTCGTAGGTGTCAAAGACTTACCCTATACCTATATCTAACAATCAAGGATAACCGACCTTACCCAATTTTAATATTTTTAAATCAATCCAAAATAAGGTTCCATTTGAGGAGGGTTTTTGGCTGGCATGAAATGTATTATTATGAAAATGAATATGACATTTATCTTCAGCATTTATTATTATTTAATATTAAAAAATATTTATTTTTAGAAACAATACCGAAGAATGTTATTAGACTTCATTGTTATCCTGTTCGAGTTCTTGAATCACCAGAACAGAAGTAGTGTGACTGGCGGTGTGCAAGCCCCTGGAAAGACAAAAAGCAATGAACAAATTACCCCCTTCCTATCCGAGTTGTCACAGCACTGGAAGTAGTCTGACTGGCGGTGCGCAAGCCTCTGGAAAGGCGAAAAGGAACGGACAACTAACCCCGTCCCATCTGAGTCTTGTACAAAAGGAAGGTTGAGTCCCCGTTTCCTTTCTCTTTGAAACCCCTTTCTACTACCAGATCAGTAGAGATTCGCCTAGGTCTCTTCTTGAGCCCATTGGGGTAAGTATATTCATTTTCATCTGTTCAGTTTTTCAATATTCACAATAATAATCATCAGAAATTGATCACAAACCCTTTGCTAATCAATAACATAGACTAATAATAATTTATTAGTTTATGGTTGCAAATCTTCCACAAATATTTAAGTGATTTTCAAGAGGCTGTAACTTGAAAAAGAAAAGATGAGTTTCGGAAATTTTCTTTTTGAAACCCATTCTCCAAGAATTGTTTGTATGAGTGTGATTTGAAATGCAGTTAAGATATTGATAAATAAGGCAAAATGATCATTTTTCTGTCAACAACCGATATCTCACAGCAAGATGTTTTCTTATTTAGGTTCGCTAAAGAATTGAAGCTACACGCTGTTGAAAAGCACCCAAAACTATTTTCATCTCTTGATTTTTGCATTTCGATACATTTAGGTACATTTAGGACATTTTTTCGGGTATTTGTTCGGGTGCTCCTATTGTGGATAAATGAATAAAAAGGTATTGTTTCTAAAATTTTTTTAACAGAGAATCAATACTCTATTATAACTCTTCAGAATATCTCACCTATTCTAAATATTTCTCACTTTTTTTCAGATTGAAACTGGTTTCTTTGGAAAACATTCAATCAGGTCGATTCTGTTTGGAAATAGTAATATGGTTATAGAAAAGATATTGCTATCACAGCAAAGTTTGAAAAACTGGTATTCTAATCACTGATTTTGAGCAATATGATCTGTCAATTTCTAGAAGATCTTGTTATTTCAGTTTGCTATATCAGCAACATCATTTAAGTACTTGCTATTTCATAACAAAGTTGAAAATGGCAGTGAATCTCTTGTTTGTACATTTCTTCCAAGCGTTAGAAATTTAGAAAATAGGCAAGTTATTATAAACATGCTTCGTGTTAGTAACTTTTTGGAAACCTTCACTTGAACTTTTCATTTCTAGCGAAAATATGAGACTACGATTTCGATGTATTAGGGACACCAGTAATTCATTTGAATTGCCTGATGAAAAGTTTCTGGAACTGTTTCTCTTGAATAAGCAGAGAAGATTTGAATAGATTGGTAGAGGAACCGACCAGTAAAAATACAGTTCCTTTTTACCTACAAGTGGGTGAAAATCCATAGAGAATTTCTAGGAGATTGATTATCAAATCAATTCCATCTGATTTTTTGTTGTTTTCTTATTTTCAGACATGATGCACAGTTCAACCAAAAACTCGCAATCCAAATACCGAATAAAACATTAAACCAAAGAGTATCAATTGATGATACTCTTTGATTGAACACAAGTAACACAACTTATTCTTCTTTTCCATAGAACAATTATAGAATTACATGTTCTTTTCTATGGAATGAGAATCTTACCCTTCGAAACAGTGTTGTCAGCTCAAACATTCGATTATTTTTCAACAATATTGCTATGGTCAAAACTCATAACCAATCTTGCGTAAAACGGTGAAACAGAATATTCGTTCGCTCAGTCATATTGCTATATTTTATAATTATAACAATGTTGTAGATTTAGCAATGTTATAACAAGATGCGAACAGAATCGACCTGATTGAATATGCATGTGAATATTGACTTACAAAGTATTCCATACATACGCCTCTGTATTTTTATAAGTTTAACCACAGATGGCAGCGTGACTGAGAGAAGCAAAAGAACGGTAGTCACTTTAAGAGATGATGAAGGTGGACTCTGCCTCGATATAGGTAAAACGAGGAACGTACAATTATTATACCATATAAAGCACTAAATAAATGATGTTAAGAAACCGTCGTGACTCCGCATCGTTATCTGTTCAACTCCCCTGATTGGCTTACGAATGACTTATGGTTCCGACTATGGTTGAACGGAGTTGATTTTCTTTTTTTACTACGTTTTCAGCTTTCCTCGCTTCCGGTTATGCTAGGGATTGAATGAATCAATTCCATAAAAAAGTTCACACTGCCAAATTAATCATGTACCTATGTAGAAAAGAACTCAAGCTAATCTAGCTTAAACCTTGGGCTTCATTCGCGCAATATTACATATGAAAAAGCTAGTTAATATATAACTAGAATATTTGAAAAAAGATAATTTGCAGAAAATTAACAAACCTCAATACTACTGATAATTATCTATAATCATCAACAATTGAATCAATAAGCATGTAACGATGTCGTATTCTGAAGTATAAGCTATATTTGTGTAAAGTTTCATTGAAATTAGTTTATAAGTTTCAAAGTGAAAAACTCATAAACATCCAGATATTCATACAAACTTAAGCGTTAATGATATCCGAATCCGCTGAATACGCCCCTGCCGCTGCCCGAAAACATCGGGAACATCACATGTATCGCTCTCGGTGCTGCGAGCATATTCTCGAACAGGGGCGTATCGATATAAGAGACGCTCGGTGGGCTCGTTGGGTAGTTAGTTTCTAGAAGGAGCGAGTGAACGGTGAATTCTAGAGGAGTTACAAAGTGTAAAGTAGGTAAAGTAAATTAATGAGTGTTTAAATAAATTAGAGTAGGTCCTCGTATATAAATTACTTCATTAATTGTGTAAATGAATAAGGCGTAAATAAATAAGATAATTCAACTAACCCGAAGAACGTTGCAATATACATATATCAGATATATAACCACACCATTATTACTAAATACCAGAGAAAGGCCTGCCTACAGGAGCTCTGAGATCTACCCTGCGACAGCGGTGTCTGTCTGCTAGGTTTACTTCTTCTGCGTTTTTTTTTTACCACCTTCACCTTGTGTATCCATAGTGTTCCTTCCATAATCTCGTCTCGAAATGGCCATCATATGAAAAGGTGATTCCGCATAGATTTTATTTCTTGCCTAAATTCATTTTTAACCTGTCGCTAAATATATGTTAGAAAACTATTCTGTAAGGAGCATTTTGCATCAGGAATAAATGCCACAGGTAGGGCTCATAATCATTTTTATATTAATTCATTCCATGCCAGTCGAAAATGGAATTGGTTATAGTGGGTTAGCCTTTATATAGTCCATTCAAGTATGATTGACATCCCAGTAGGTCTTGAAAATCTAGGCGCAGCTTAATATCTGGTCACAAAAGATTTCCAAAAATTTCTGTACTTTCATTCACAGAACTAGAATATATTATTATAACCTAGAAAAGTATATGAAAATAAGAAATATTCAAATTTGCAGCATATTAATCGGCATTTCAAATTGACACCACTATGTTTCCAATTTCTACAAATTAAATTAAGAACATCAACAGCTCTACAAAATTCAAATAACCGTCGATAAGTGCATAGATTCACATATATTTGGTATATAGATCAATGTTTATTCACAATACCAACCTGAATTCCGCAACACAAAATCTCAACTTATGGGATATTACCAACTTAAATTCGATTTTCCATAGCCACCCGAGATATCATTCGTGAATGGACTATAGTTAAATATATGCCATCGCAGCTATTCTTTAAAGGAAAAATAGCAAACCTACCCTGGTGGTTTCGAGTCAAACAAATTTTATTCAATGTTTGGAAATGAGGAACACCATGCGTACTATAACACTACTATATAATATATAACAATATATTCAATAACAATATATTATATATATATAAGGATAAACTAAGATCAGTCAAGTGAAACTTGACACACACAGAGGTGGAATAGCACACAGTCCACTAAACACGACTAAAAGATTTTTTCGCAATACATACAAATAATAATGACAGGGTGGTGATTTAACGAAGATAATTGAATGGAAAGAAAGGGCCATCCGATCTAAAACGCGTCCCGGGTGTTACGGATTAAAATAATCAGATCGATTCTGTTTGGAAATAGCAATATGGTTATAGATAAGATATTGCTATCACAGCAAAGTTTAAAAAACTGGTATTCTGATCATTGATTTTGAGCAATATGATCTGTCAATCAAAGATTATAGAGTAGAAAGATAGGAAACGAAGCGACTAGAGTGATGTGAGCGCCATCTGTGTTTCAAATGTGTTTTTAAGGCCCTAAGACTGGTTAAAATTTTAATTCGAAGGACATATGAAATTTTGCGAGATGTCAGAGTCATATGGCCATTTTGATCAAACCGGTTTTGAATGTTTTGATTCTCGTATCCATAGACAACCTCGTATCGCCCAAAGATTATAGAGTAGAAAGATGGGAAACGAGGCGACTAAAGCGGTTTGAGCGCCATCTGTGTGTCACGCGTGTTTTTAAGACGCTAGGACTGATTAAAATATTTATTTGAGTGCCATTTGCAGAAATATATGAAATTTTCTGAGATTTCAGACGTCAATTTTGATCAAAGAGGTTCTGAATGTTTTGATTCTCGTACCGCTTTTTTTTATCTAGCTCGTTCTAGTTGCTGATTTTTGAATTTTTTTGTCTTATTTCTTGGTGAAAACATCAAAATATTGTTCGAAAATTATTGAATGGTGAAAAACGGTGGATCAAATAATATAATGTATTTTACGTGATTAAGTTTTTCACTCAACTAAGGAAAATGGAAGCGTAAGTATCAAAAGTCGTAACATGTGAATCAGTCATTCATTGATTCTAATTTTCAGTGCTCCGAAGTGGATAAAATTCTCAGAGCTTGAAGACAATTAATTCAGCAAACACTACTTACTACACCATGTGCAATGAACATTTTACTGCAGGTCAATTGAGAACTGTTCATCGACGTAAATTGTTGTATGCAGAAAGCATCCCTTGCATGAACGGCCTATTAAGGGGAAATGATGATATTTATAGGTCCATTCAATGATTCTCAATTGCTACTCTTTCAATATATTCAGAAATGCAGAGTTTTTATTGATTTCCATTTGGGAACCGAGTGACTGTCAAATTGTTGTTTAGAAAGTCAAAGTTTTATGAAACCTGCTGTGAGTTTTTTGTTCATTCATTAATCAATTTATATATTGTGTCATGAAGAGACAATACATATCATAAGGAAATCATAAAAAAAGCACCAAGAAACTATACTGACATACAGGTCTCGCATATGTCTGTAAGGTTTTTTTTAAGTGTGGTTCTGAAAATTCTTTTAATAATACCTACATATGTAAGTAACTGGAATATGTATGCTATGATGGTATGTATAGCAGATCACCATATACTTTAGTGTCCTAGTTAAAGATTCATTTACTGCCCACTATTTCAATATTTGTAAATTTTTTATGAATTGCAAATAAACATATAGCATATCCAAAAGCGTTTTTCGTTGATATCAATTGATTCCGAACAATTTTTAGATGAAAACTAACATCCTGATCACAAAGCAAAACGATACTTTTGTTTTGTCGCTCAGGATGTTTGTTTTCTGATAGAAACAAAGTCAATATTGGAATGCATTACAAGGAATACAATCCGAATTTCGCGCCCCTCAATTAAAAAACAGAAAACTGTTATAAAAAAGTTTTCCTGTATTGACAGTGCGTTTTTAGCGCCATCACATTGTCACGCGTGTTTTCACTGGCCAAAATGTAGTCGGTTTTTAGTACTAGCGATATGAGGGCGTTTCCTATCTTTCTACTCTATAATCTTTGGTATCGCCTTTTGTTTTTCGAGCCCGTTCTAGTTGCTGATTATTGAAATTGTTTTCTAATTTCTTGGCAAAAACCTCAGAATATCGTTCGAAAATTATTGTATGGTGAAGAATTGTGGATCAAATAAAACGAATTTTACTAAGGAAAATGGGAATGTAAGTATTAACTGGTAACATGTGACTCGGTCATTCATTGATTTTTGTTTTCAGTGCTACGAAGTGGATAAAATTTTCAGGGCGTAAAGGCCTGCAAACACTACTGACTACACCATGTACAATGAACATTTTACTGCAAGTCGATTGAGAACTGTTTATCCACGTTAATTGTTGTATGCAGGAAGCATCCCTTACATGAAGGGCTCATTTAGGGGAAATTATGACTTTTACACGTCCATTCAAAGATTCTCAATTGCTTTCATTATATTCAGAAATGCAAAAGTTTTATGGATTTCGATTTGGGAATCGGGTGACTGTCAAATTGTTGTTTGGAAAGTCAAAGTTTTATGAAACCTTCTGTGAGTGTTCATTCGTCAATCAATTTGTATATTTTGTCATAAAGAGACCATACCATGAAGAAATCATGAAAAAGCATGAAGAAATTATACTGACGGGCTTGAATACAAGGCTTGTATACCTCTGTAAGGTTTTTTTCAATTGTGGTTCTGAAAATTTTGTAAATAATATGTAAGTAACGGAAATATGTATCCTATGACGGTAAATTGAATATTAGTTCATATCAATTTCCATAGAAATACCAAACAATTTCTGATAGAAATTGTAAAAACAACTCAGTTTATTAATTCGAAACTTTTTCACAGAAAAACACCTTTCACGTAACTATAGCAGATAACCATGTACTCTTGTATCCTAGTCAAGGCTATATTCGTTGTCCATAATTTCAAATTTTTGTAAATTTTTTATAGATTGCAAATAAAAATTTATCACATCCAACAGCGTATTTCATTGGAACCAATCGATTCCAAACAATGTTCAGATGAAAACTAACATCCTGGTCGCAAAACAAAACCATCCTTTTGTTTTGTCGCTCAGGATGTTTGTTTTCTGGTCTCAACAAGGTCAATATTGAAATTGAATACAAGGAATAGAATTCGAATTTCGCGCCCCTCAATTATAAAAGAGAAAACTGTTATTGAACAGTTTTTCTGTATTGATAATACGTTTTCAGCGCCATCTCATTGTCAAATGTGTTTTCACTGGCCAAAATGTAGTCGGTTTTTAGTACTAGCGATATGAGGGCGTTTCCTATCTTTCTACTCTATAATCTTTGCTGTCAATTTTAATGACATCTTGTTATTTCACTTTGCTATCATAGATAACCTATATCAGCAACATCATTTTAGTACTTGCTATTTCATAACAAAGATGAAAATGGCAGTGAATCCCTTGTTTTTACATTTCTTCCAAAGTTTTTTTTATTATAATATGTATTACAAGCAATCAGAATAATCATTCTATGAGCTCATTTGCTGGCTTTAAAGCTAGATGCTTTCAATTGTCGCGATAAGGTCCTGTACAGACGCAGTTCCAACTCAAATCTCTTTCAGATCTGCTGGCCATTTACGTTTGAATCGCCGATTATTTTGCACTGCAGTCAGCGGCTGAAGTAAAACATTCATATGGCCTTCGAGCCTTGTGTGATGTTTTTCGCTTTTTTCTAATCACGTCCTTCACGTATGGTGCCTTCAGGTGATGAAAATTCTTGGAAATAGATAAGTATTTATAAACACTCTTCGTTTCAGTCTCTTTTTGGAAACCTTCAATTGAACTTTTCATTTATAGAGCAAATATGAAACTACAATTTCGATATATTAGGGACACCAGTAAAGAGTTGAGTGGATTGGTTGAAGAATCGATCAGAAAAGATACAGTTCCTTTTTACCTACAAGTGAGTGAAAATCCATTGAGAAAAAGTATGAAGGCATCTATTTTTTAGGTTTTCGAAGTCTTATCTTCTTCATTAGCGGTAGCTACCAAACTAATATTGGTGAAGACTTAAATATTGAAATAAGTCAGCCTGCTATGAGTGCAGCAATAAATAGAATCAGCCATCTTATATCCACCCATTTGTTGGCAAGATATATTAAATTCCCCACAAGTGAAATGGAAATAAGAAATGCTAAGAAAGGTTTACAGATCTTTTCTAATTAGCAATTTAATTTCTGATCAAAATAATTTCAGATTCCGGAATGCAAATTTAAATTTCCCAATGCAATAGGTACGATTGATTGTACCCATGTTGCAATAGTTTCCCCAAAAACTGATGACCCGATTCAACCAGCAGTTTCATACATCAACAGAAAGGGATTTTATAGTATAAATGTTGAAGCTGTTAGAGTACACTCATTTGTCAAAAACCACCAAACATTAAACCAAAGAGTATCAATTGATACTCTTTGATTAACCACAACCTGTTCTTCTTTTCCATAGAACTATTATAGAATTATCACATAATTCTATACTATATATTTATAGTTCTATGAGAATTATGTGTTCTTTTCTATGAAATGGCAATCTTACCCTTCAAAACAGTGTTGTCAGCTCAAACATTCGATTATTTTCCAACAATATTGCTATGGCGAAAATCATAACCAATCTTGCGTAAAACGGTGAAACAGAATATTTGTTCGCTCAGTCATATTGTTATATTTTATAATTATAACAATGTTGTAGATTTAGCAATGTTATAACAAGATGCGAACAGAATCGATCTGATTGTTCTATTTGATTTTTCGAAGGTCTATGGACACTGGAATATTCCCCAAAAGATGGAAATCGTCATTGTTGATTCCAGTTTATAAGGATGGTGACCGCAACTCCGTTCGGAATTATAGACTCATATCTAAATTGAATATATTCAGTAAGGTATTCGAAGTTGAACCTCGAATAGAATAGAATATATTAGAACCTCGGAGGTTCTAATTTACAAGCATGTTTTTTGGTTTGTAAAGAACTCGCCCAATATTCAGCAACATGGCTTCTTTGCCAGGAGATCAGTTGAATCCAATTTAACAACTTACTCTGAGTACAGGGTGGGCAAATTTCGATGTTTTAGCACTACAGCTTTCAAACCAGAGGAGACAATATGTGATACCCCATTCTCGTTCTCTTTTTCTGAGAAACTTACAAAAGTAGTAGTGATTTTTGGCCACTTTCTTTTGTTTTCGAGTTATAAGCAAAAATTGGAAGAATGGCGAAATCGAAATAAATTTATATCTCCGCTAATACTGATGTTAGAGCTCTGAAATTGAAACATTATACAGGCACTTTTTTACGTAGAATCCAGTGGCGTGCTCGCCTTTTCAGCAGGATTTTTAAATACGAAGCTATTACCCATAGTTATGTTTTTTTAAATGGGAACACTAGTTTTCTGTGCAATTTTTTGAAAGCTTAATTTTTACTGATTTCAAAAATATATAACATCATATGGTTTGTATCAATATAAATAATAGAAAATGGTCAAAAACCTTTTTTCTCAATATTTCTATGGTTTCAACTTTTGACGAGCAGGGGCTGCTAACAAAATTTATAAGAGGACGCACATTATTTTCTGACAAGAAATAATTACCTTTTTTCGAAATTATTCATTTTCTAGTTGTAATGTTGTACAGGGTGAGTCTTTGACTCGTACAAATATTTTAACAGTAGATTCTTGAGGTCAAAAGAAGCACTTTTTTCCTGCACCATTTCTTTCGAATCGTCTCGGTTCAAAAAATACATGAGGATGTTAAAAAACCATAAAAAATTTATATTTGGTTCTACCATAAAAATAACAAACATTTAAAGAACCCAACTCTTGAAACTAAATTGGGCACTATCTATAAGTCTATATTATATTGAATATTTGAACGTTTTTGAAAATGAAAGTATTCTTCATATTTTCTGCGCCGTTTTCGAGATATTTGATGTACAAAAATAAAAAATATCTATGAAATTCGAAAAAGTGGGTACTTTGACCGAATACATCTCTGTTCAAAAGATCCACAGATGTGTAGTGTCACAGATTGAGCTACTTATTTTGAAGGGAATTTCGTTTTTCCAGGGTGGCACAGCTAATTATGAAATCTTAAAAAGTCTATATCTTTTTATCAGGGTCGAATCGGAAAAAATGGTTTAGGAAGAAAGTGTTTCTTTTGACCTCAAGAATATTTGAACGAGTCAAATACTCACCCTGTGCTCAATGCTGTTTTGTAACTCTCAAATGCCAATGACATATTCAGATCTTGAAGAACCGCCCTATTCATATATGAAAGAAGTTGTGTCAATTTCCTCGTGATGGTGTATATGTTGAATTTCAAAAAACGCAATTCAACGTAGGTGTATGAAACGAACAAAATCCGTTTCTTTCCTAAACCTGGTTCGAATTTTTGCCTTATCTCAATTGGATATCTACAGCAACAGAAATAAAATAGAACGGTTCACTTCCAATTACATCAGATGCCAACGTTTTCCCGATAAGAGATCATAAAAATTCCCGTTTATATATTATATGGACCTTGTGAGGCAATTTAATTTTCCGCCCCTGTCATCATACGCGTCGTTTTTCATTTTTCTTATCAGAGCACGAGAGCACAGATATTTTTCACCTCTTCTCCCGTCGAGCTATATGTGATCCTCATACAGAGCGTGTCCCATGAGGGACAGCACTGCCGAGGAATTTCGATTGAATTGGTTTTCTTATCAACTGAATTATTTTGATAACTTCTGAACGGTTCGGAATTTCTCATTGATTGATGACTTTTACTGTACAATCCGGGGGTAAGCGAAATAAGGGGCATATTTTGTAGTTAATAATATATAAAATATCGTTATATCGATTAATGGATTCAATGAATTTGAGCACCTAGTTATATATAATACTATTCAATTAATACTATACAGGGTGTTTCACCAATGATATTCGGTTGTACCTACTGAAAAGTGTTCGTATAAAAGATACAGCACGTTTCATGTATTTAATCGAAAACTTTCAATCGGCTTAATAATTCTTAAACAGATTTTCATGAAAATTTCAATAAATGGGTATTGCACAATGACAAATATTCATTCATAATTGTTAGGGCAGGTCCGAACTGAGAAAATTATAGTTTTCATCTCATCCTGTACAACAAATTTTTTGAGAAGCTATTTTTCTTCATAATTTACCTATTATGTATTATTAATATTATTTGAACCGGGGTCGTTGAGGCTCGATTAGCCTTTTGGCGGAAACTACGAACATGTAGATCTTTTGTTCTCTACCCTACTCATTCATAGGAACCCACGGCAGTCGTCAATGGTGTTGATAAAACTGACAGCATCCTTGGCCTTGGCAGTTACCTCGTGAGTATCCAGGATCGGTTTCCCCATATTCAAAGATTAAACTCTATAATCTTTGGAATGGTTCTTAGGCCAGCCAACTCTGGATACTTGCATACCATGTGTTCAGTTGTTTCTGCTTCTGTTCGACAGAGCCTACAAATCTCATCTGCTGACTCTCCCATACGGTACAAATGATATTTGTGCCCTGTTAGCAGTCCCATCACCCGAAGCTCAGCTCGTGAAAGCTTTAGCCTTTAGCAGTTTTCTGGTGTAGGTCCATAATTTACCTAAATACTCTTTGAAACAATAAACAAGTCATTTGGTAATACTGGCACAATTCACATCAATATTTTATGTACCATTGAATATCGGTAATTCCCATCCTTCTTTATAAATAAATATGGAGCCCTATATTTTGTAGTTCTAGACTATAACGCAAAAACGGCGGAACCGATTTATTCATTTGTTTAACTTTCCTCATACTTCGTAGCAGGTAATTTCGAAAAAAAATGTGATCCTCATATTGAGTGGGTCCCATGAGGGACAGCAGTTGCCTGAGATACTAAGAGAATCAAGACTGAAAACATAAAATTCAAATCTTGGGCTTGGCATGGAGGTGGAGCTAAAAGTATGAGGTTTTCGTACCTCCATGATAATTGGCAAGGGACTGACACTTAATGAAGCGTTCAGACATCGACGCCCAGAGATCATACACCGGAGACTGCAGGAAGCCATAGATGAATTACTCAAATGGTGCATCAAATGGAAAATCCAAATCAATGGAAGAAAGACTCAAGCAATATTACTGCAAAAGAGAAGATTGGGGATGGAAGAAAACCTTGAAGTTGATGGAGAAGAGGTTGAATGGAAAAATGAAGCAACATACCTAGGAGTGACGCTTGACAGAGGACTTACATGGAAAAACCACATCAAATGTGCTGTTGATAAAACAAAAGCCGCAATGAGTAAACTTTATCCACTCATAGGCAGAAGAAGTCATATGAATAAGAACATCAAGTTGACGATGATTAAAACTATTGCGCGACCACAACTCACATATGGATCGGCGGCATGGGGCTTCGCAGCCAAGACCCACATCAAGAGAATACAGGCCACTGAGAATAAACTCCTTAGAATGGCGACGGACGTACCCTGGTTTGTTAGGAACAAACAAATCCACAAAGACTTGGAATGGGAATCAGTTACAGAATTTATGAAGAGAAAGGCGGGAAGGATATTCGACAAAGCCAAACAACATCCAAATGAGGAACTACGAAGATTAGTCGACTACGATCCAACGGAAGAAGCTAGAAGGTCAAGAACCTACCACCGAAGACCGAGAGATCAGTTAAGGATTTAAATGTAACCAAAGAAGAGCTTAACCTATAAAAGCTATAGGCAGCATACAACTATCAACACGACTATGATCGTGTGAGAGTCCAGAAACCATAAGAGTCAACTGGTTAATAGGCAAAATGCCCGGAACCTATGAAGAAGCAGTTAAGGGTTTTTAGTGGGTCTCGAGCTCAGAGAGTGAGAATCCCCACACTGTTCCCCCTCAGCAGAGGGTGTGTTCGTCTGTTTTGCAGATTTTCCCTCTGCTACACCAAAAAAAAAAAAAAAAGACACTTAATGGCAGTGGTCAAATGAACAATACACGAACGTTTTCGAAGTTAGGCATTTTGGTTATCAGTTTATTAATTATAATTAATAAACACAATATATTGTGAGTCTGAGGGAAAAGTGGTCAGTATATTAATTATTATTCAATACTACTATGTACTATACATCGCGATTGTGAAGTGCGCTTTTCTATTCACTGTGAATTTCGGTATAACGGTATTAAGGTTTCTATAGGTTACATTTATGATAGACCAACATAGGACTTGCAAATATTGCCATTGCAATTGAATCGTACTGTATTCAATCGCAATCGTTTAGTACTTAATATTGGACCAATGAAAGTTGTATTAGCTATTAGCTTATTTTTCGCGAGCTCCAAGAACTTCTTGGTTCTTGCAGTTCTAAAGTACAGAAGGAAACTTTTGGAATTATCCATTCCTCGAAGAGTTCGCCATAGTAATTCTCTTTTGTTTTCTTCTTTTTCCGAGAACTCTGTTTAGGTGTTTTTGCATACACGACAGAAAGGCTCTGGACCAGAAGTGGCGTTTGAGATCCCTTTCTTGCTAGTGTGTTGGCCTTTTCGTTTCCTTTGATTCCTCAATGACCAGGAAGCCAGACAAAAGAGACCTTGTTTTTCTTGCCTACTTCATTTAGTTTCCTTCGGCACTCCCATATCAATTTTTAATCAGTGATGTAGGAGTTCAATGCTTTGATAGCGGCTTGACTATCAGAGTGTATCACTATGTCACAGCCCTGATAGTTTCTTTCCAGGTTTATGTCCACGCATCTTTCGATTGCGATTATTTCCGTCTGAAAAGCACTCGAATGGGAGCCTAATGCTATTGTACACTTGGTGCTTGCCCCGTTATTCCAGCACCAGCTCCCATCGTGGTTTTGGAACCATCTGTATATCTTTTAATGTAATTCTTTTGAAATTTCGGGTAGTGTTGTAATGAATCCGAATTTTCTGGGAAGATTGGAATTCATTTTAGTGCATTCCTTTCATTTCACATTTCCGCCTTTAATAGTTATTTTCCTATCAAGTGCGGAGTGACACTTTCCGCAAGAGTTAGGAACAATATTTTTTCTACAAGCGCTTGAAATATATAAATGTATCCATTTCACGAAACATATCATATCTATGATCATATCTCATTTGATTAATTCATATATTATAATGACAGACGTAATTCTGCATGTCGTTACTATGGGTTTCTCATTGTTGACGTTCTGTGCATAGAACCATGATAGAATTTAATTTACTCTATAATATTTGCGTGCGGGAAAAACCCCTGCTAATCCATTTCCGCACGCAAATGCGTGCGGGAAAGAAATAGCAGGCGTTTTTCCCGCACCCTTTGGGAAAGTGACTCTTTGCAACTTGGAATGCGTGCGGGAAAAAGGTTGAACGCGCACGCTTGTAGAAAAAAATATTTAATTCTCAACTCTTCAATGCATTCATTCCGATAAGCAGAGTAAATCTGTTTATCGGTTTATCTATGTTTAACGTTGTTTTTCTTGCATGCCGTTGAAGATTTCGACGTTTTTCTGATGTTGATATGCGATAAACCGCATATATTGCGTTCACCGAACGCAAAATTTCTAACCGAGATTGCTAACAAGGAGGGAAAGGATCACACCGATCCGGATACCGAACCGCAAGTTGCTCACTATGTAAATAACCGTAACCGTTTTACCTAAACTTTTAAATTTGTCCGAACTAGATTAACACGAGCCATCGCCCAGCAAAAGTCACTATAACCTACGTCGTAGGGACTGGCGTCATAGGATTGTAGACCAAGTGACCAAGTTTGGCTCCTAAATACTCCGGACCGTATACCGTTATAAACCAGAGATATAAATATAGATATCTCTGTTATAAACGTAGTCTCTCCTGTGTTGTATGACATCAAGGTTGGCAGTGGTAAGGTTGTCAGACACATTCATATAAAGGACCTGAAGTCTGAAAGAAACCTGACCGAATAATTTTCCAATTTGAAAATCCGAGAAGGCTAACAGCAGGTTTCATAAAACTTTGATTGTCCGATCAACGATTTGACAGTCACTGGATTTCTAAAACGAAATCACTGAAACCTTTTCATTTCTGAATATATTGAAGAAGTAGCAATTGAGAATAATTGAAGGGAAGTATGAACATTATAATTTGATGCAAGAATGACATTCTGAACGATCATGACTGAATTATCGATAGAAAACAAATTGAAGTCTATTCCTCAATCGAGCGTTGATTCCCCGATCAAGCTTTATGAAACCCAGGATATAAGTCTTTTTACCGAACTGGAGGATGCGCGAACCGACCGTTTTAAATAACCGTTAGAGTTCATCAGGTCATTAAATCACTCCGAGGTCAATGACCCCGCAGCTTTTCTTTGTTCACAGACTGAGACCGACATCGACATTTAGAAATACCGCAACAATACACAGGGGGGTTGAAAGAATTAAATGAAGTTTTATTTTTTGTTGCCGACGAAGGAGGGGATGTGACGAGGCAGATTTTTGCTCCGCCACAAAAGGAAATTTCTTCACCGATACTTCCATAATAGGACCTGACAATCGAAATATTTTGGAAGAACCGTTATATTATCATAGGGGGGCTTTACCGATTGATATTATGTCATTGTTTTTCACCGACCAGTCCCATATTTGTAACGGAAACCGTAAAGTCTTTCGTTTTCAGAATTCATATATTTTATAATTCTTTCCGTACTTTTTCTGAGTCGAAAAAGGTCTTTCAACTTGTTCCGTTTTTCCTTCTCACAATTTGAGTGCATCCAATGGAGAGATGAGTTACCCATAGTGGGGCAAATTTTCCGAGGAAAGGGGTACTTCTTCGAGGCCCGGCGCTGAAGGTCAAGGTCGAATTAATTGATATCGAGGTGCCAAGGAGAGTGTATAAGGTGTTTTACCGTTCAGGACAGTTAGATATACGACGAGTTTAAAAGTTTAAGGCAAGTCACTTGTAAAATTATTATTCCTTACGTAGTGCATACCTGAGGGGATATCTTCGCTATTTTCCAATTTCTTTAGTCCGTTGGACTGGCTCAAAATACCTACCTACCTACCTACCTACCTATCGTAGGCAGTGTAGATTGCCGGCTTCCGCGACCGTTCGACCGCCGTTGGGTCTCAGGAGGACTTGGGGTTCCTACCGAATTTTTGGTACTCATTTTGTTAATATATTGCCGACTTCCGACCGATCAAGTTACAGGATGACAGCTTCTTCCGACCTGCTGTCTGACTGGCAACCATTTTGAGGGTCACAGAGAGAAAGAGAGAGAGAGACAGGGTGCACTGCAATTGGACTGGGACCAGCCACCGTACCGATTTCCGCCGACAGAGGGAGTGACTTGCCAGGATTTCAAAAGTTAACCGTATATACCGTCTAATTCCACCGTACTCCTCTGGAGTGACCGTACAAAATTTAACCGTATTTACCGTCTATTTCCACCGTACTCCTCTGGAGTGACGGTACAAAATAATGTATATAATTTAATCCAGTAGGAATAAAGAACTGAACGTTTATTTTGTTGCCAGTTATTTTTGCCAGTGAGAGTTTGTTCCCTAAATCAGTTACAGCTAGATTTTCGTCATAAGAGGTAGGTTCTCTTTTATAACGATTAAAAACCGTCAGAAGGCAGAGACCAAGAAGACGCTACCACCCTAGTTTTCACTGCTACCCTTCTCCACTGATCATTTAAGTCTACCCGGGCTCTCTAATTCTTTGGAGATTCTGTGAGACTGTGAGAGACATGGGGTTTCACTGATTGCCCCCCCGAGCAAAGGTGAGGAGAGTCCAGGGTGAGAAAAAGTACGTCGCAGTACTTATTTGACCAATCAAATGTTTATGTTCATATTATAGTGCTTCATAGAGTATGTACAAACAAGAAAATTTTGAAAGTGTAGATTTGAGACCTTTATTATTAGATTCTTCAGATGATTGACAGGAAAAAGGTCAGGCTTATAGAATAAAAACCAGTCCTTAAAACAATGCCTACTAGTTTCAATTTTATTCAAAAATCATCCTCAAGGCTCTACAATGAAAGATACATTTTAAAATATAGCGTACACAACAAAAGAAAAGGGGGGACATTACTGAATTGTGTGAATATAATTTTTAACTATAATAAATAGAAACAAGAATTTCAAATGGACAAATGGTGAGGAGATCACAGCCTTGATTAAATTGTTAAATGTCTAGTTTAAAAACAAGAAAATGGTCAAAACTCTTTTTGCGTTGATGGTAGATACTTCTTATTATGTTTATATTAACCAGACCTTTTTCCTGTCAATCAGCTGAAGAACAGACAAAAACATTTCGATCGGGTTGCAAAGTAGCAAGGCAGTTCATACTTTGGTAAGGACGGTAAGGGTGTTACATTCCACTGAGACCTAAAGGTCTACCTCATCAGAGGAAGTGAAAACCCTAAAAAGTTTCAAGAAACTCATCAGAGCTGTTCTCACAACTGCGCCATCTACAGCTTGCCCAGCAAACACTGAAATGCAGTCACTGTACAAAAACTGTACTTCGTTGCTTCAATTGACTGCAGTTACGGTAATGCAATAACTGCACCAAAAAGGACCGTATATGTCCAGGTGGACTTTGCAGTTACTGTACAGTACAAACTGCATTCGACATACAGCCACAGCTGCACTTCAAAAACAGCGATGGCATCGCAATCCACTGTACAGCAAGCTGCAATTCAAATGCAGCAGTGACGTGCTAAAACTGTACAGCAAGCTGTACTTTAAATGCAGTATTCACTTTGCAAAAACTGCACAGATAGCTGCACTTCAAATGCAGCAGTTACGTGCTAAAACTGTACAGCAAGTTGTACTTTAAATGCAGTGGTCACTGTGCAAATACTGTACAGTTAGCTGTGTTTTATATGCAGTTTGTTCACGCAAGAACTGTACAGCAAGCTGTATTTTATATACAATAGACACTGTGCTCAAACTATACAGTAGCTGCACTTTAAATGTAGCAGTCACTTTGTAAAAACCATATCGAAACTTGCAATTACGAAACAATATTCTATTAGAGAAGTTTCCTAGTTATAAACAGAAAATCTATTCTGCAAATCAGAAATTTTCAATTTCACTTAGTATTTTTGCGGTAAGCGCAAAGGTGACTTCACGCCAATTGAGACATAGCCTACTCTTAGGGGTGGAGATTAATGAACCATAGGAGTTAGCTACGACAATCGTCGAGGCAGCGTAGATTGTGCCTGCTATAAACGCTGGTTACATAGAGGACTTAGAGTAATGCGTCGCCGGTGGCGCCATCGTTTGGCGTATGCTGCACCGCAATAGACGTGTATGCTACCCTGTGATCGCAACCGTCAAGAGCAGTGATGCCATCATTTGGCTAATTCTGGTACCACCATGGTGCGATGAAGTATTCTTCTATCATGGGTATAATCCATATTGTGGTAATGAACGGAGTCTTCAATTATTGAATTAAATCTGTTTATGAAATGTCTCTTTAACCTTCATAATCGAATTTTCAACTTCTTGAAGAAGGTATATGTTTAAGTTTTAGGAATTCCTATGAATTATTATTCTATATTCTATTATTAACTCTATATCAAATACTCCATTTTTGAAATCAAGAATTGCAAATACAGAAACTGTGCAGTCATTTGTATATCAAAAACTGCGTTTTGAAAATGCAGAATTATCAATACAGAAACTGTGCAGTTACTGTACATCAAGAACTGCGTTTTGAAAATGCAGAATTATCAATACAGAAACTGTGCAGTTACTGTACATCAAGAACTGCGTTTTGAAAATGCAGAATTATCAATACAGAAACTGTGAAGTTACTGCACATCAAAAACTGCGTTTTGAAAATGCAGTATTATCAATACAGAAAATCTGCAGTCACTGTACATCAAAAACTGCGTTTTGAAAATGCAGAATTATCAATACAGAAACTATGCAGTCACTGTACATCACAAACTGCATTTTGAAAATGCAGAATTATCAATACAGAAACTATGCAGTCACTGTACATCAAAAACTGCGTTTTGAAAATGCAGAATTATCAATACAGAAACTATGCAGTCACTGTACATCACAAACTGCGTTTAGAAAATGCAGTATTATCAATACAGAAAATCTGCAGTCACTGTACATCAAAAACTGCGTTTTGAAAATGCAGAATTATCAATACAGAAACTATGCAGTCACTGTACATCACAAACTGCATTTTGAAAATGCAGAATTATGAATACAGAAACTGTGCAGTTACTGTACATCAAAAACTGCGTTTTGAAAATGCAGAATTATCAATACAGAAACTGTGCAGTTACTGTACATCAAGAACTGCGTTTTGAAAATGCAGAATTATCAATACAGAAACTGTGCAGTTACTGTACATCAAGAACTGCGTTTTGAAAATGCAGAATTATCAATACAGAAACTATGCAGTCACTGTACATCAAAAACTGCGTTTTGAAAATGCAGAATTATCAATACAGAAACTATGCAGTCACTGTACATCACAAACTGCATTTTGAAAATGCAGAATTATGAATACAGAAAATGTGCAGTTACTGTACATCAAAAACTGCGTTTTGAAAATGCAGAATTATCAATACAGAAACTGTGCAGTTTCAGTACAGCAATCTCTGTGCTGCATTCTGGTGGCATTTGTAGTGCAGTATTTGTACAGTTGCTGTATATTGTGTTTGTTGGGTGCTGTCCAGCTCCAGAGGTCCAATGAACTCCAGTATCTGAGAGAGCTTCAAGGAGGCTATAATTGACTTGCCCAAGCAGAAGTTGTTTTTCTATATAGGCTTGGTAGGCTATAGCCTAAGGGGGCGAATTCTTGTAGGCGACAAATTTCCGAAAGCGAGCTTTGCCAAAAAATGAGTTATCTCTCTATTCTCGGTTTTCCGTTACGGCTTTGAGTATTAATCAATGGTTAGGAGTATCGCAGTCAAGGATTATAGACAAAACTTAATATTTAATGCTTGCAGGGCGGCAGCTGCGCCGGGGTCCAGGGGCGCCCAGGCCCTCTCTGTCATACATATTTTTCAATGATTTGTTATGGTGCAATTTCACCCCTCTGTAGCTATGGCGGATTTGCGGATTAGGAGAAGATTGTGTTCTAGGTGTATATCTGTATTTGAATACTGCCACTGCAAAATTTCATTTGTTTATCTCTGCGCCCATCTTTGAAAAAAATGAATAAATCCATAATCAATTCGTCATCTTTGAATCAACGTAACTCTTCAACGGAGGGTTTGCGGGCATGACTGAACAGAAACTTGTCGTCTTATTTTGAGGTCGAGGTCCAAATTTATTCCCATTAATCCTGGACCACTCTGTTCAATATTATTATATATATTTTACTACCCATTTCTTAGTTTTGTAAGAAATATAGGATAGGCGGCAATTTTTGGGTCAGCCTTTAGGCGGCACATTTGTTAATCCGCCTCTGCGTCCAAGACATTCCATAAGAAGGATTGCAATGGCGAGGAATTCTGTAATCAGGTGAACAGGAGTTATCTTCTCTTCTTCACAGAATCTACACTCGTCAGTTTCTGAGAAGCCCATTCTCATCACATGCTTTCTAAAAGCCAGAGAGGAGAAATAACTTATTCTTACTCAAATCAGATCCAAATACTCAGGCAAAAAATATAATATTTATTGCCTGAGAAGAGTCAACACTCCTCGAAAACTTTTAGCCTCCTCAGCTCTCATGACCACGAGCCGCCACTGGTTTCAAAGTTTTAGAGATGGCAGCTCTGGAAACTTTTTATATAGAAGTAGCTGATGCTGGTCACATAAGAAAGGCTATGTATGTTTTTAATGCCCACATTCAACATAATTACAAAGAATGATGTTTAACATCATTCATTAATTCAGCATGATCTTAATGTTTACACTTGTCGTTACAGATTCAAGTCCAAATCTTTTATCCAGCAGGCTAATTATGCCCACTAGATGAGGAGTAACGTATTTTCCTTGGAGTTCTAGAGTGTCAGCTATTCTGTATACGGGAGATAGCAAACCTACCCTGGCGGCTTCTAGTCAAAGACAAAGTTCACTGTTATCTAGGGTGTAGGGTGTTAGCGACAACTATTGAAAGTCAAAATCCGAGTTTACAAATTTATTCAGTATCCGAAGTAGGGAACACAAGAGTCGCTAATGCAAAATCATAAATCTACCGATCGAAAGAAATTTAAACTGAAATCAGCCAAAGAAAAGTACAGTATTATAGATGGAAATAGCAGTCTCTACACGCATGTTCCTGACCAATTCGCCAGCCAGAACCAAGACTTTTACTTATCGGAAAGAGAGAAAAGAGAAAAAAAACTTTATTGACCAGTCAGTCAAACGGCTATCGACCTAGGTCTTCCAGCCAGTTACATTTGCTTATATTAAACAAATATAGTATATTATTTATCGGAAAATGGAGACGGATCTCAGTCTCTAATGTTATAGGTTTACAGATCCGATTTGGTTCTCCGCTCCGGTTTCGTCTTAACAGGGGCTTTCGCGCCGCCAGTTGTACTCCAGTCGGCCAGGACGATATTATGATACTATGGATCTTCAGAAGTCAAGTAAATATTTCACTGATGGGAATTAATAAGAAAAAATTCATTAAAAATGTGAACACTTTATTACAAAAATGTATGCTTACATCGTTTAGAATTCTGGGGAACATAAAAATTAAGTTACTAAACTATACAATTATTCGATTATCTCATCAAGAATGACTAAGTCATCGTCACTATCTTCGGGCGGATTGAGCCTCCTCTTTTTCGTCGACGAACCTTCTTGGGGATCTTCGGCTACAGTTTCCACAAAAACAGGTTCATCATCAGAGTCATCCTGATGATTATCGGTATCCATTGGCTTATCATTTTCTTGAGACCCTGTGAGATTAGAAGAAAACATATAGAAAATGCTCTTGACGATATTTTTAAACTGGGTGCTTACCATTTTCTTCTTTTTTAGGTTTCAAATCTTCTGGATTAACTGCTACTTTGTAGAGAGGATCTTCCTTGTCTTTTGCCACATAATGATTGATAGCTATTTGAAGTTCATAATTTTGAAGAAAATCGTCACATTTCAACATTGAACCTTCAACAACACTCATCTCCTCTAAAGTTTTTGTATTATTTGTCTAGAAAAATATGAGAAAATCTATTACTTTTCAAATAGGATCGAATCCCTCGATTTAATAGTAAAAAATGGCATGGTAAAGAACACAATCGCGGAAATTTTCGAAAAGAATACGGACAATTGATTCGTTCGAGCAAAATTATGGTTTTCGTCATCAAGATGAAGGGTGTTATTCTGAATCCAAAAAATTTAAAAATATGGAACTGAAATACGTAAGAAACTTGGGATTTACACTCAAAAAAAATTAAAGTTAATATATCAGTAAAGTGGTGTGGACTGAAAGAAATGTAGACTGTAGAATGTTAAATTTTTTTCAGATATTACTGAAACTTTACGAAATAGTCACTAATTTGATGAACAGAAAAATGAGTGTTCACTTATAACTTGAAAATGAATCCATCTTTTGAAAATTGAGGTCGAAAACGTGACCTCAACTAAATGTGTTCAGTATATTCTATGTCTGCTGAAAAAAACTTCTCAATTGAATCTACTCACTTCTGTTTCTCCTTCTTCTGAAGAAATGACAACCACAAATTTGCCGTCAAGAACTACATCTGGAGCGATCATGTTCAGCTGTTTTTTCAGAATTTCACTTTCAAACTCCTTCACAGTCATGGTTTTTGTATTAACAAACACATTAACGAAAGGCTTGGGTGAACACACGTAACATAAGGGATTAGCCTTTTGAATTTCTTTGTCTGCTGCCAAGACAAACTTGGAGAATTTGGATTTTCTTCTGAGGTATACTGATGGACACTTCTCATATTGCTCTTGTAAGACTCTGAATGTATGCAAAACAACCAAACCAGCTATGATGGCGTTAGCTGTAGCAATAGCAGGAATTATGCTACCAGCGATTGCTGAAAAAAATAAAATTATGTTTTTTTTATCGAGTAGTTTAGTACGAAGTAGGTCAGTAAGACGGCGAGCCAATAAATCGATACACATAAAATTACAACATATATCGAGACATATTTTCTTGTGGCTTCCATTTAGCCTGTCGATCTCCCGCATTCGCATATTATGCATCACCTGACAAGACTGCAATATTGTAGCCCAATCACTCTTCCGACAAATCACAAAGAGAAAACATAATGACAATTGGAAAAATGAATGAGCTTTCAAATTAAGGGGGGAATAATAATTATTGAAATTAATTCAGATACATAAATATCAAAAAATGTTTAGATCTAAATCGAATTAGCTAACCACCACCTCCCATCAACTGAAAATCCATTCCATTGAGAAAGCGTAGATGCTGACTAATGTTTCGGCTTTATTTGGCCTCGTGAGGGTTTTACATCTCTATGAAAATGGAACGGATTTGATGAACCTGACAGGGAACGAGATCCAACTCAATTCTCCTTCACGACCCACAGAGTAAAAGTGGCAGCGTTCATCCACGCGCTCCAAATCTGAGATTGCAGGAAACGGTTTTAGCTAAGATGTCTAAAAACATGGTGTACGCACTCGTCCATTTTTGAATGCAATGACATTAAACCAAATCGAAATTAAACGATTTGTTTCGTTGCGGCGCCACCATGTTCTATCCTTGTTCTATCGAAGAAAGTCTAATGATACTCTCTCGTTTTATTTGTTTCTGCGTTGATATCGATTTCAGATTACAGTAATGTGTGATCCCGATCGATCAACGAATCTAAAAAAAAATGAAGTGGACTATTTTGTCAGCTGTTAACGTATATTTACACTTAAGTTTTCATTGTAAAAACGAATCTGCAGATATTTCATTGGTGAAATATCCAATATAATCAGTTGACGGAAACGTAATTTTCACTGTACTCGTGAAGAATATTTGAAGAACAGGCTCGAATAGATTCATGTATTTCTGTTTCTTATACATGCTCACAGTTCACATTACGTATTCTCAATACAGTTCCTTTGATTAAATATCGCTGAAGTTGCATAAAACTCTTAGCTGTATCTGTCCCGAATGTTCGTTTATCTGATTTGGTTCTGCCTCGAATTCCAACAACAAAGGATGATAGTCCAACAACACCGAATTCTTAGCTGTAGTTCTTGATTTTCCATACAAAAAACCTGAACGACATGTTGAATAAATGTATGTTCTACTCCCTTTCTCGAAACTAATACATTACTCATTGACAACTGTCAATTTTTAAATAGCGCTATCTACAGTGTTGGAAGTTGGAAAAACAATATCTAATCAGTGAATACAGAATACACCATGTTTTTAGACATCTTAGTTTAGGCTGTCATTCTGCGCTCCTGCACACTGAGGGGGTTGAGAATGTGAATTGAGTTGCATCTTCTTTCCTGTCAGGTAGAGTTAGGGTCAATGATCTCTTCTTTCAAGTAAGTAAGTCGGTGTAGCTATGTTTAGTTTTTTCAAAGGTGAGGCTTTTTTTGACAGGGTGACCCATTTCAGAAGAAATTGCAATTACTTCTTGGGAAAAGCCTGGATACAAAAATGTCTTAGTCTTCGGGGGGACATCATATGCAGACATTTAATCTGACCTTGGAATTTGATTTCAAGGTCAAAGAGATTTGTTTAATAGGAAATACACATTTTTGCAGAATAATTATCTTCATGAAAACCTACGACGCCGTCTATGTGCTGACTGGGAGACGATTCTCCTTTGTCAACCTATCAGCTACGTCAACCTGTCAGCTACGTCCACCCGTCAGCTACGTCAATCTGTCAGCTGTCTTAATGTGTGTGGGCGCGCGCTGTTGTTGTTTTGTTTATATTCACACTGCTTGAAGATCTTTTTTGAAAGTTTTCCAAAGTCTTGATTTGAAGTTTTCTAAATTGTAATGATTTTATATGTTGACGAATATTTGTGGCCATCGGTTTTTTCTGCTCGTTTGGAAAGCTATAACAGGACTGATGCATCGTAAGTTAGGTTCTTGTAGTGCTTTTTTCCATCTAATTTTCTTTTCCTTTCGATGCAGTCGTCCTGTTACTCGGCTCCTGAAGATGGTGATGTAATAACTCACCGAAACCAGTCGAGCATTTGCAGTGTGATTGAATAAATGAGTTTCCACCAAAATAAGGCATTGAATCTATTCCTTTCAAAATTAAAATATTTCGACTCTTCATTTTCTTTCATTACATTAATTTCTCTGGAGACATTTGAGTAAAAATGAAGCATAATTGACAACTACTGCACTAGTAACGAATCATCTGATCTAACAGTGGGAACTATCAGTCCCCTATTTGAAATTTCACTGGATTACTTTCAAATATAGGAGGTTAGGGATGCCCCTACCATCTTGAATTTTGATGTGTACGATTTTTGGTCAAATGATTTATTTTACTTCCTATGAAAAAAAATCATCTTTGAAAACATCCTGTATATTTTCTAAAAATAAGAAGATTCCCTGCTTCAAATCCTCAAAAACAATGAATGGAAAGAAACTAAGTGCAATTCAATACAATAATTAAGAATAGGTTGAAGGTAATCTGAATGAAACTTACATTTTGTAGAAAATCTGGACTGCATGGGTATGGAGAATATATGACTCCGGATGTTTGCGCAGGCAGTAACAAAATCCATAGCTGGCTTGTCATCTTTATCCCAGAGCAAGTAATCTTTACCGCTCAATTCCTTTTTTAGGATATCTACAGTTTTGGCAAAAACTTGGGCACATTTCTCAATAGACCACACCTTCATATCTGTATTCTTAACATTGTCTTCTTCATCTACTTCCATTTTCTCATCGCCTTTGTTTGCATCAGTCCAACTCAAGGGCACTGGAGGTTTTCGAGTTTTCCACAAATTTTCTGAAACCATTGCATTGACATTGGTGCAATATGTATTGAGAATCTCTAATTAAAGCTCAACTCCAACGCCACCCACTGCACTAGATTGAGACTCTTAACCCACAAAAGATCAACAAAATCATCAGCTGTTCAAGGAAAAGAGTATGGCTTGACTTTAACGGCATTGCGCAATTTTCTGGAAAATTTGCAATATTTGAATTCAATGAAGTAGTACTCACCCATTTTCAATAAATACTGAATGTCATCGAAGAAAAACTTATTGAAAAGCTTAGAAGGATCATATCCAACCTCCTGGGTCCACTGGCGGGTAGAAATTCTCTTGACATTTCCTGATTCAGTCATACTATGGGTACCTTCTGTTTTGGCTTCAGGATCTTCTGAATCTGGAGAAACATCCTGATCTGGATCTTCTTCACCAAAAAGTTGGCTATGTAGATTTGAAAATAAAAGAACATATTCTTATAATGCATGACTCAAAGACAAAAATACAGATTTTCTAGATTTTCTCTTTCGATAATTATTAAGAAGAATAAAACTGAGCAAGTTAGATACAGGGTCTTTTTGACAGAAGCTAGACCGAATCAAAATAAATCATTTCACCAGAAATCGCCTACAACATGGAATATTTAAGATGACGCAGTTATCATCGCTTGAAGTACGATGCGATTTCATTTAATTTCAAGAACAGAAGTACTGGTGTCGCTGGCAACAAGAAACAAATATCTGAGCCGTTATTTTTTACAATAGTTCAGTACATTCGAAACTATCTGAATAATTGTTTGGGGATATTTGAGAAAATAAGGGGTAAGTTATAAAAAGTGTAAAAAAACTGTGAGACTGTACTGAAAGTGCTTGTGGTATTATTCGTTGACAAGGTAATATTATCGCTTCATAACTAAGACAAGATACATATATTTTTCAAATGTTGATTAGAAATTTTTTCAGGGAATTGCTAAAAAAAACTAAAAGATTACCATTATATTTGATCTAAAATCAGGTCACATCATTTTCACAAAAACAAATTGTTAAACCAGACAAGTGTTTCGCTATCACAATAACATCTTCAGGTAGGAGAAGGTTTCAATTTTTCTCCTAAAACTCTAGAATGGGTAATTATAGTTTCCAAAACATTTAGAGCATGATGACAAATCGGACTAGAACGGTTCCGGAACGTTCGGAGCAATTACAGATAAGGTAACAATTTAAGGACCTGTCTTTAAATAAAGAAGCGAAGGAAACTCTCTATAACTGCATAATATTCCCCGATGCCTTGGAAAAATATCATTCCCTTAGATTTCAACAAGTTTTTCATTGAATCTTCATTTTTTATGTTAGCAACTAAATTGACGAAAATACTAATTGAACAAAAATATTCGAAATTAAGTTGTCCTGATTTTTGAATCTGTCTGTTAAGTTGTGCTTAAACCTATTTTTCATGTAACTAATGTATATTTCTTCCCTATAGTCAATATTATTCTGATGTGCCTGAAGAAGGAAATAAATTTTCCGAAACGTCGCTGAAAGAACATGTTGTTTTCTTTGGTTCCTTGTGCCGCTGTAGACATTGGATTGTGATTCAAAATAAATTGAAAAATGGGGAGCTATTGAGGTCATCGTCGTCGTTAAGTTATTACATCAGTGTAATAATAAAAATAGTTTGGACTAGAAAAATGTCCAGTGCTGAACATAACGAAAGGAAAAATAGAAGATGGTACGTGTAAACTCAAGGAAGATGCAGAAATTGAAGTATTAAAGGAAGGAGACACATACAAGTATTTAAGCATAAAACAGGCAAGGAAAATCAATCAGAGCCAGATGAAGAAAGAATTAACGGAGTATGTAGTTCACCCGAAGATTGAGAAGGATAATGAGAACTGGTTTTAACAGCAAGAATCTGATAAAAGCGATTAATACCTGCGCTTGCTCGGCGCTGAGCTACTCATTCGGTATCATCTCTTAGACCACCACCGATTTAGCAGCAGAAAAAAATAAGAACGATTTTGACTTAACTCAATAAACATCACCCCAAAAGCTCAATAGAACGGACAGAGCTGCCACGACATCTTGGGGTAGAGGAATTATTGATTTGTTCAACCGCATGTCCCAGGAAATTGGAGGACTTCGAATATATTTCCTTTGCAAGGAACTTCATCGAATAGTTTGTGTTGCTGATTGTTCTACTCCGTTAAAACTACAACAAGAACTACACTCGGAAGCTGTCGAACACTCTGCAGAAAGCAAAATGCAGAATCTGCATGCAAACCTTTGCATGGAAGGCACCAGAACGAGGCCAACCATGATTACATCGACATATCTGCGTCGAACTACTGGCTGACTTCCGGAAGGTTGTTTCCCGAGACAGAGGGCTTATCCTCGCCATCCAGGACCAGGTGATTCCGACAAAGAACTATTGATATTGATATGAAATATATCGCCAAGTATGCCACAGTGAAGGACGATAGCTGTCGTTATGGCTGTGCGACACATGAAACTATCCCGCACATCACCGGGGATGTCGGAAGTTCGCGGGCACGGAGTACAAGAGTAGACATGATACTGTTGCCAAGATTCTTCACCAAGAATTGGCATTAAAACACCAACTTCTAAGTTCGAAAAAGGTTCCTTATTACAATTACCATCCAAATGCTGTATTGGAAAATGAACATTACAAGCTCTACTGGGATCGCATGGTTCTCACAGACCGGAAAATAACTCACAATAGACCAGACCTCATATTGCTCAAGGATGAAGACAGAGCACTATTCATCGACGTGGCGATTCCAAATAATAACAATCTTCTAGATAGACACACCGAAAAAATTTCAAAATACAGAGAACAAACCAGGAGACAGTGGAAGCTGAAAGATATAGAGACCATCCCTATTGTCATTTCATCTACAGGCCTGATACCGAAGAAACTACCAGAGAACTTGAGGAAACTTCAGTTGGACGAAAATATCTATAGACTCATGCAGAAGGCGGTACTGCTGGGAACGGCGAGAACTGTACGCAAGTACGTGGGGAATGCAGAGGAACACCGTCTGCTTCGACAGGAGGTGCAGCTAGTGAAGTGCAGAAGCCGAGGAGCTGCCTGAATCCGACCACCACCATGGGCCTGAAAACCTGCAAAGGGCTCCAACAGAGCTTAATCCTTTTGATATCTGAGACATCTGAGATATCTGGGATAAGTGAATGTTCCTCTGGACAGGAGTGTGAAAGCCGCCAGGCTAAAGTCATAATCATTTATTTGTTTTTACAATTATTGCAAGTATATACACATTCACACAATGAAAGAAAAATACGTCACACATTAGAAATCATCTTTCAAAGTACTCTTTTGGATTGTATGGCTGAAGTTCCTACAGGAATTTCCATGCTTGTCTTTTAAAATTCTTGAATTCACAAATTGATTTGATGGACAAAGGAAGAGAGTTGTACAATCTCATGGACATGAACTCGCAGTTATGTTACATACACATACAGTGTATGTTACATACACTGATTTCCAAACATTCTGAAAGATTAAGTTTTTGACTATCAGCTTCAATATGTAAAATATCCTTTGCTATATCATTAAAGACAGGTACCAGTTATAAAATCAGATAAAATTGTGTTTGAGGTTGGGACCCATAAACTTTATTTGAATGGTGGCATATTGCTTGCCACATCTCACGAGTTCTATATTTTTCATAAGAAACCTTCAAAAAACTGTTCCTCATCATCCTTTGAAGAGGCCTATTCAAAATTATAAGAAATGTTAAATGAAATATTATTTGTAAGACGACATTGAGCAAGGCTGTCTCATATCGTTTGATTAAAAATGTTAAAAACCTATGTTATCCTTACTTGAACAAATGCTTGGCCCATACAATACAGTGTACTGGCTCTGAAGGAGTGTTACGAATGGTACAACCAGGAAAAGTCTTCTGAGCAGGTTTTGGCTGGCACTCATAACATTGAGTTACATTTTTTTTTATCAGTTCAACTTGGCCAGAATAACCTGATGTCCCAGATTCAATCAGAGGTACGTCTGCAGCCAAGCACATACGATTGACATGATTTCTTGCTGCTCTATTGTCCAGAGCGTTTAAAACAGCATTGAATTCTTTGAAGAAATTAACACCATACTCCTGGCTAAAAAGAAACTGATGAGCAAGTTATAATATGAATGCATATTATCTTTACCTAGTAATACTGTCATGATATGCTTTAACATTTATGTCTGGATTGTATCCTAGGATCGTTTCCCGTGCAACCACCGCTTTAGGTTTCCCTACATGCTCCTTACGAAACAAGAACTGTCTGTTCAAATTCGAAACATCTATTGTATCTAAATCGATCTGAAAAAATTGAATTTGTATTCAAAATAGTCTTCAGTCTTAGGTAGACTCACTATTTCGATATTGGTGAATCCAGATAACGCTAAATTCTTTAAGATTTCACAACCGATGCCACCAGCACCAACAACTAACAATTTCGATTGTTTCACTAAATTTCTTGTTTCTTCATTCAAGACACAAGGGGTGCGATCGATTCCCATTTTCGTAAATATTATAATTTTTATAAAATCAAGGTACTTCAAGAAGCAAAACAATTACAAATATTCTTGAATGCTTGTGATTGTTGTTCTTTCTTACATAACCTCACTTTCGTTTCGGCTTCCTCAAATCGTCATAGATACATAACATTAAATGGTCATAGACTACTGTTGAAGGTATGCGTTCCACTCAGGGTGCATTCCACTATGCGCTCACAACGATCACGACCCAGAGATATAGATATATCTCTGTCACGACCACGACCTCCCGAATTACCGTTCCACTAATGCCAGTGCTTCAAAACGGTATAGGCTAGTGGAACGGTACGTGAGCGACGGAGAATTCCGTTTTCAAAAATGACAAATAGCGAAATCTCTACTAATAAACAAACTTGGGATATGTGTGTCTAATTTTCTAATAGGGTACTCTAACGATTTGTCAAAATCAGCTGATTGTTCGTTACCGTGTGGCACACAAAGTTTTTTATTATCACTATAAAGAGGCATTTCTGATAAAGTTATAGTCTTATCACTGTAATCTAACGTCGAGAAGAACATTCTTTCCAAAAACATGCACAAAACACAATACTCGACCAAAACAGCATGGGAATAAATGGAGGGAAAAGCTTGTGTGCCCCACGGCAACGAACGCTTAGCTCTAGCTGATTTTGACAAATCGTTAGAGTTCCCTATACCTGACTTTTTTGGGTTATTTAGAACTAAACCTAAACAACACTTTTTAAATTTTTTGTCTGTCTGAGAATCCTCCAAGGAAGGCTTTGAACTATATTTTACTTTTCAAGTCTTCTCCATTTCACCACCATCTTGGAAAAAGTAAGTGAAGTGAAGAAAATTCGTCCTGCGAAGCTTGAGGGAACATGAACATATAAATTGTTTATGATTCTCCTCAAAAAGTGATGAAGAACCTATATTTTCAACCAAACCTTCTTGGATAGTCAGAAAAGGCCTCTCGATAAAAAATTAAAAGAAGAATTAAACAGCTGGAAAATGCTTGTGCTACTGCAATGCGAAACACGAAGTTCATAAAATTTTTAGAAGTTGAATAAATGCTGGATTTTTATCATCACAATATTTTGAAACAAATAAGTATAGTGGTAGAAAAGTATTTTGCAATAATTCTGACAAATTTTTCGAGTCCTCCGGTACAAGAATATCAAACATCATGTGCGCTCTATCGTACACTTGTCCATTTTCGAATTTGGCTCCACGCTCTTTCAAACGACCACTTCGACCCACCAGCAGAGATCATAAAGTAAGTCATGGGTGTGTTCTGTGGCAGAGATGAGTCGTCGTGATCGAAAACCATGACGTCATCCATGACGTATTCGATCCCAACAGAACGATCGTGGTCGTTTAGTGGAACGCCCATAGGTACGTTTTGAGCGTTGTGAACGCCTACCTCAGAGATACAAAGATATACAAAGAATGAAGGTTTTAGCGGCATGCAGACAGGAATTGAATTCTGAAAAAAGTACCACCCAGAGCAGGATTCGAACCTACGACCCCTCGATTACTCTCCCAACTGAGTTACCCGGGCTGACGTGAGGATCCATCTGCATTGTCTGGAAACCACTATCTTAGGAATTCACGTGTTAGTATTATCACTTCCGAACTGCGGCGTTCGAAAGCGATTGGAAATGTTATAGGTGGAGGGGATCAACATTCGCTTTTCCTGCTCTGGGTGGTACTTTTTTCAGAATTCAATTCCTGTCTGCATGCCGCTAAAACCTTCATTTCATTATACATATTTCAGACACTAAAACTATATATAAAGAGTTAGGTTAGGTTCTCGAATATTAGATTATTCAATTATCTAGTAGCTTCGTAGAACGCATCTATGCTATGCCCCTGCTAACGATACCAGTTCTGTCAATTCAGTTTGACACCATCTACGTCATCACCTTTTCGACGAATTGCTGAATTGCACCTCCTTTCCATATATCTTTTTGATTGGAGAGCAAATTTCACGCCCTATGATTAGAACCTCCCGGTTTATATCAATGGAACACCAATATAATAAAAAAATGTATTCAATTCATACATTTTATTTTTATAACAGATTTACAGCTAGGAATTTATCGTAACTGAAACTAAATCACAGTGTTATCACACAAATAAAATATTTCATCACGAGCACTTTAAGCAAATTGATTATTTATTTACACTAAGTACCAACTAAATTTGAAATAAAATGAACAACTTTATTTACAAAGAAACTACATTTCATAATTTATTTCTTTAAGAGTCAAACTCGAAAAGTCATAATTTAGTTAACAAAAAATATATTATAGTGACTATATATGAACTACGATTGATTTCCTTTGAATCTTCAGAAAACGTGTTCAAAACAAGTTGATTTTGCATTATCAAATTGAAATATTGCATACTAATGAAAGCAAAACTTTGAATGTGAACAGTCGAAATATGCAAGTTTTACATTTGTATAACTAAATTAAGAAGCATCAGGATCTTGATCCAAACACAAATAATATGTAGTTCCAAATCATTATTTCACTATATGAATAACTCCAATTATCGTCCCAGAATCCTAATGTGAAAAAATGGTCTCTAGATTAGTATTAATACTGATGATTAAAGTCTTCATAAAATCAACATTATTATTTTAGCAACGAAAAATCCCAAATGAAGTCAAAAACACTCATGAAGACATAACAACATATTAGTTTTGCAAGCATTCCTTTGAATATTCGATATTGACTGTATATGTAGTTTTGGCACATGGCAAAATATCTTCTATGTGAACTCAGTAAAATTTTGATTTGCAATATCTTCATTGAGTTCAATCAGGGATTTCTCAAACGAGAAACGCTTTAATCATGAGTAATTTTATGTTGATTGATCAGTCTAAATACGAAAAACTCTTGAAATACAAAGGACCCAATTTTATAAATTCCAACCGCTCCAAACTTTTCATCAGTTAAGCATTCGATTCTTGTTTTAAACGTAAAATTATGCACATACCTATTTTTGGAGTAACAGCCAATTATTCAGTTCAAATTAAAAATAAATTCTTTAATAAACTTACACTTTTTTGTTGACAATTTTGTGCTTCATATTATCTTCTCAACAATATACAGGTTGATTTCTTCAATATATCTTCAAAAATATGAAGTGGGGAGTTAAAGGTTAAAATAATTTATATTTAGCGTATAATGCTTGAAATACTGGATCTAGGAGTGTTGGCCTGTTCTTCATCTGATTGGTCTGGCGAGATGCGTATAGCTTGATACCATTGGTTTGTGAGGTCGGTCATTTGGCTTTTACAATCTTTGAGTTCCTGGAAAAAAAATTAAAAATTATCACAACAAAACTCTGCAGACCTTGAAGGGATAGATTAGCGTTTATCCATATGGAGAAGTAGAGCCATATTAAAAGATAGTAGCTGCTGCATCATAATGGTAATGAAAAGTGTTTGCTTTTCCTAAAATAATGCACAAATAAATGTGTGTTTTTCCTTACATAACTTTTGAATTATAAATCAGATTTTGATGGGGATTACATTTTCGAAGGTTTCCACTGAAGGACTTTTCACGAAAATGGAGCCCCGAGACTCCTTTCAAAATTTTTCCTAGTTTTTCTAGTCTAGAAGTACCAGAAAAAGCCAAAATCAATCAATTTGGGATACCTTCTACGGTGATCTATTTTTTTTTTCGTGTTCAATTATTGATCGGCACTACAAAAATATAATTTCCTGAAAAGAGACTTCAAATTTATTCAGCCCAACCCAAAATATCCACAATTAATCAACGAACACCCTAAACCCCAAACGTATAAATAGAAAATTACGCATTCTTTTTCCCCTCCCTCTCAATCCATCAAAGTGACTGTTTCGACCTCGATATAAATTTTCCACCCACAAAAGATAAATTGAAAATCGATTTGCAAAGTGTAGATAGTTTTCATAATAGAAGGACGGGTATACTAGGTGAATGCTGATAACGTAAATGTCGCAATTACCAACGTTCAACGATGCATGAAGTACGGTCGGGCTATTTGAAAGGAACACACATCAACAAACACAATGCACCTATAATTCACCACCCTAGCTGACATAGCAGACTTATGATTATGATTTTTTAAATTGAGGCAAATATGTATATTGAGGAAACTTTTGCTCTTCAATTGTGGGTTATCAGACATCCAATCGAATGTTAAAATATTTTTCAAGTATCGATTAGGACGATTAGACATAATATATAAAGCTAACCGAATGAGGCTTTTTCATGAAAACTTAACGAATCACAGGTATCTGCTAAAGTATCCGGAATCAAAAAAAGCTTTGTTATTTCAAATGAGAAATGAGACATCCTATATTTCATTACACTTTTGGATTAGTAATAAAATTTCAATTACGGTTTATTCTAACTTTTTCTTACCCAAACCTCACAGTTATATTAAGAGTTCGCTCTGAATGAATTGATAACTTGTTACTGACAATAGTTATACAGCGTTTAAAATAATTGTTCTATCCTCAGAGAATATTGTTTAGATTTTAGATCATAGGTACTTATTTTTAGTTGATCGTAATAATCGATTTCAAGCGAGTAACCGGTAATAATAGGTAATTACCAACTGTAATCGAACGCTTTTGGTCATTGTTGATCTATATGATATGACGTCATGAACTTATTTTATACCGCAGATGACCGACGATTACGATACTCGAGAGCTGGGTTAAACTAACTGATTATTGACGTAGGGTTAGAAGTCATGGGTCTCTAGGAATACTGACAATACTGTTCGGGAATATCGGAACTACCCCTATGAAGGGCCACAACCACAACATAACCATGGGCAAAACCATATCCGCGGTAATGACCGGTCACTCGCTTGAAATCGATTGATGTTCCTCAGGGAAGTTCAAGATTGACTTTTATCTCGAAAATTCGTGATCAACAGTCTTACACATCGACTTCCATTGACAGAACAGATGGGAACTGGGTGCATATTTTGATGTCATTGGGGGTGAAAACAGTGTAGAAAATTGAGACAGTTTGTTGAAATTGGTTATGTTGAGAAAGTGTTGTTACCCTATTGCACACCATTTTCAGCACGATTGTTGGAGGGTTCGAACAAGAAGATGATTGTGATGACTATTGTAAAAAAAAATTATTGTAAAAAAAAATTGTGAATAATTCAGAGGAATTTTATTGATTAAGTTTTGAACTAATATTAAAATTGAGTCTTTTTCTGTCAGTTGGTATCGAAATGAGCCATTTCATATAATCGTGTACGTTTCTAAATAATGAGAAAAATTCGGCAATGCCATGTTTTCATTTACATTCCTACGTACTCATTTTCTTCTTCTGACAGTTTGAAGATGATAACAAGGAATTTTTCTGAAATATCTCCTCGAGTAAATCCCGAATTTCCTTCTTAGGCTCCCCAACTACTTCTGATGGTTTAGATTTACAACTTGGTAGGGCCGAAGTGGCGTTGCAGTCGAGTTACAATTTAAAAATATAAAACTTTTTTATAAATATATTTGTTCCGATTAATCGTTAATAAAAATTTGAATTTAATATTTTCTGAAATATTGATCAACCTCTCTCCTGCATACAAAAGCAAACTTTTTCAGGTAAATTTATTTTTCCTCCAACTACAGATATCTATCGGAATTTCGTACCCAAGAGGGTACGAAATTTGATAAGAATCAAAGTCAAAATTCGTGTTGAGCCGTGTTATTTTTCTTATTTATAGGACTAACTTCATCCTATAATTACACATACTTTTCTCAATTTCGACATTTTTCACCGAATGGGGCAATAATATAGCCTTCTTTTTTCATTCTATGATCATTTTTAGTGAAATATAAATCATGCTACGAACTATCCACAATATTTCTAACAATTAAATGATTTTTAAATTCTCCATACATCAATTAATTTTCAAGGTAAATACACTCATGTTATTGATCACAGAGGTATTCCGATTTCAGTAAACAGAATAAGGTTTATGGCGGATATATCCAAATATTTATGTATTTTTAATCGTAAAATTTCACCTTGAATACTTGAGACATAATGAGACTCGAATAAATTGCCCGTATTCATTCGTGACCCGAATCCTTAACGCAAATAATAATAATTGACTCCAATCAAACCATTTGTTGGACAAATGATTTCAAAATCATCCGTTCAACCTGCTCGGTTCACGAAAGAAATTTTAGTCCTCGTCATGATGCACGCTGGTTCAAACTGGATGTATTTGAAATGATCTAAAGATGACAATTATTTAAATTTATCGCATACAATATACAACAACTATTTCACCGGTAAAAATACAGAGCGAGTATAAAGTATCAATGTCAATATGACATTGCCCTTCATGAACATCGATATGTTGAAGGATGTTTATATTGCAGAGCCAGATACCTAGATTTAATGATTTAAATTGCATACTCTGATTATACACTTCTTTTATTTTGTTCCTAAACTGTTAATTTCTATAACCCTAAACAACAATTCTCATAAATAGATCTTGAACGCAACAATATAGAAGAGCATTTCTGATATGGTGTTAACGATTAACGTTAACTTGCGTAAATCGTCCCAAAAGTAAAGGAGGAGCGATAAGCGAAGTAAATTATTTGATTAACGGTGACCAGCTATGAGGGTAGTTTGATTTTTTTATGTCAAGAATGGATAGGCCATTTGGTGCTTAGGATTATTTTGTAGTCAATGATGTTTTTTAACAAACTTCTTTATTATAGGGATGAAAATGATCAAACTTCACACTTAAGGATTGATTGGTGTACTACCAAAAATGTCAAGTATACGAACTTTTTGAAAAGGCAATCGTATTACCTTCAAAACAAGGTGCTACTCAACCCCCCCTTCTCATTTAAGATTTCAGGGGTTGTTGTCATCACGCTCACAGGGTTGATACGAATTGATTAGAACAGTCGGAAATGCCTCTCTACGAAGCAAATTAAACCTTTTTTTGCATTTTTTTCCGATTTTGCATGGGGCCGTGATATCAGGGTGGTACCTTTTCAAATTGGCACGCTGATGTCATAGTTTCTATAAACTTTTTGAAAAGCGGTGGCTGGCAAACAATGGTTCTCATCTCCGGCCACCACGTTTAGCAGATATATTGCCAACAAACTAAGTTAGGATAAAAAATATGTTCACCAACTGACAGGGGGGATTGCAAACACTTAGGTTAGTTCAGACTCATAGAAACCTCTCAATAAATTCACAACTTAAAACACTTTCTACTGATGAGATTAGAACAGCAAAACATCAAGCATTTCTGAGACGCGAAAACAAACGTAGAGCAGACTTGAGTAAAGAAATATCGTCATGCAGAGCAAGAAATGATAAAGTTTCCGATGAAAACTCGAATCAATATTCAAACTTTTTTTGGGAATTCTCTGTAACACTTTTTAAAATCAGAGTGAGAACAGACATGGCTTCAATAATAGTTGTTGGTTTTTGTTGTTCATTTTCATTTCAAGTTGTATTTGATGAATATAATAGCTTTTTAATCATTCCAGGTGGATAAGAATTCTGAACCAATATTTCATAGAATTGTTTTAAACCTTGTTTCTGAAATGTGCTATGGCAGATTTTGATCACCCTATTTTTCATTTGTTCTATTATTATTAATTTGTATGTTGATGTTATGGTCTGAAAAGTATGCTATGTATTAATAATAATAATAATAATAATAATAATAATTTATTAATCCTTTCAGATACCATAGCGATATATAGGACAGGTCAAAGAAAAAAAAAGAAAATTCACAAATATTAATACAACTATCAACTTAATTGATCTGAAAAAAATTCTCTTGGCTCATAGTAACCCTTAGAACATAATAGCACCTTGATTTCTTTCTTGAACTGTCTATCATTCAACTTTTTAAATCTGCTTGGTAGATGATTATAAAGAGAAATTCCGGCAAATTTAGGTGATGCCCTGAATTTGGAAGTTGTGTGCATTGGTATACTCAATAAATTGCCATGCCTTGTTCTATAATCATGAAAGTCTGAACATTTCTCCAATTTGGATAAGTTAGCTCGCACGTACAACAGACAATTCAACATGTATATACACGGCAACGTTAAAATTTGAAAGTTCTTGAAGACGTCTCTGCAAGAATCTTTAGACCTCAGACCAAATATTAGGCGAATAATCTTCTTCTGCGTGACGAATACACGATTACTCTCCGATGATGCTCCCCAAAGAAGAACATTGTAGTTCAGATGACTGTACACCAGAGAGTAATACACGCTGATGAGGGTCTCAATTGGAAGTGACTCTCTTAATCGGTGTAGTGCGTAGTAGGATTTGTTGAGAGTCTTACACAAATGATCCAAATGAAAGTTCCATCTTAAGAAGCCGTCGACGTAAAGACCAAGGAACTTCACACACTCTACGGTTGTTATACTGCCGCCCGACATATTAATAATCAGCGGTGTAGACTGTCCCATTTCACGATTCTGGAACTTTATAATCTGAGTCTTACTGGAGTTCATAATGAGCGAGTTTTTACGACACCAAGCTTCAAATCGCAGAATAAGTTCTTCACAAATTCGTATGAGATCATCTATACTTTTCGCTCGTACTGCTATGGATGTATCGTCCGCAAAAAGAATTATTGTTGAAGTCGGTCACATAGTTAACCTCACTTTCGGTCATGTTCAGGAGGTAATGGTATGCAACTGTGTTTCGATCTGAAAATTTTATTTTGTAGAAACCCCGAAGAAGCAATAAAGTAAATTGCGAAAGCTTCTCGAATAACCGCGAAGGTACCTGAATATTTCTGGCGCCTATACAGGGTCTTTTACTAGGAACCTCACCCATATTTTTACGAGAAACTACTGAACGTATTTTCATGAAATTCAGCACTTATAAGTATTTCACGATGCTGATGAAATCTAAAATATTTTCAAGGCATGAGCACCTCCGGTTTTTCCGGAAATGACGTCAACTTCCGTTTTTCAAATTAGAACACCATTTTTTTATTGCAGAAATAGATTCCTTAGAAAATTTCAAGTTATTTTGATGTAACATTTTTCAGTTTTGGTTGGAAAATTCTCTCTGAGCGGGAAAATTCGAAAAAAAAATCGAAAATAGGGCTCCGCTGAAACAAGAATAACTTCGAGGTTTTTGGATGGAAAATTTTCATTATTGGGATTTTTCAAGATGTAAGATTGATGTATCCACTTTAAAAATCGAAATCGCGATTCATGATACAGGGGGTGAAAAAATCGCTTTCAAAGTTAGGGATGACAAAATCGTGAAAAATCAATTTTTTCAAATTAGAACCCCATTTTTTTATGGCAGATATTGAATCTACGTTAAAAAATAATGTCAGTGTATGCATCACACCCTTGCCCTTAAGTGGATATTTTCTGAGTTATTCACAAAAAACTGTTTTTCGTCTTGAATTTTCAGCTATTTCTTTTCCCTTCACGCCAAAAAGATGAAATTTTCAGGAACTGTTACTTAAACCATGTTTTAGATTTTACTACCCTAATATGCAAGAGAAAAAAGTTACAGGTTGTTCCTAAATAGATGGCGAATTTTGATTCGAATTTGTATCGGAAACCTCTTTATTTCAACTAATCGGCCATCGGTTTTCTCTCCAGTGATAAATAAATAATTCCTTATGAACCATATGCAAAAACTTACCATGTTTTACATTCTTTTTTTTTTAATGATAAATATCATTAATTACATCTGCCAAATTCCTCTTTATTCAGTAGCATTTTGTGTTTACTATTAATTTGGTGATAATTCGTATTAAGTTATAAAATCGATCACTATGCCTAATTTTACCAATGAAGATTATTTAAATCTCATTCTACTTCATGGAGAATGTAATAAAGTTGTAGATAGAACGATTCGACTGTTCATTGAGAGGTTTCCTGACCGACCCAGACCAACGAGAGATACCATTAACAGAACCATGACAAACAATGTCGGATCTTTCGTTAAGAAAACTATACACAGAGAAAAAAGTGTAGTAGAAGATGAGAACAACGAAATTACAGTTCTTGCATATTTTCGTGTGAATCCTCAAAATTCTCTCAAAGATGCCGAGATTGATCTGGGATTATCTCAATCGAGTGTTTGGAGAATATTAAAAAAACATAAAATGCACCCATATAAATTCAATAGGGTACAGCATTTGAAGGAAACTGATTTCGTCAGGAGAACAGAGTTTTGCGAAGCTATGATGATTCGATTTCAAGAGAATGAAAACTTTTTGGACTGTATAATTTGGACAGATGAATCTAAATTCACAAAGAATGGTTCTTTCAATAGGCATAACAGTCATTATTGGGATGAAGAGAACAACCACCACTTCAGACAATGGAACTTTCAAGATACCTGGAGTTTCAATGTTTTTTGCGCCATCAAAAATAATGCAATTCTCGATGTTCACATTTATGATGGGACTTTAACTGGTAAGATAGAACACTACACATGTTTGCATTATTTAAAGAATGTTCTCCCTTAGGAGATAGATATTCTGACATATTGACTCAAATAATTGAGCCGCTAGTACAGAACCATAATGACTTATGGTATCAACAAGATGGCGCGCCTCCACACAATTCACTCAATGTGTCAAATATCCTCTACAGGCTATTTGAAGATCGATGGTTGGCGAACAATGGTCCACATCTTTGGCCACCACGTTCTCCCGATTTAACTCCTTTAGACTATTATGTTTGGGGTAGGATAAAAAATATTGTCTACTCAACTCCCCTGACTGATAAAGAGGACTGCATAGAACGAGTCAGAAATGCGTTCAGGTTTGTTTAGATTTTTAGATTCATAGTTTTGAAACCCAATTTGGTTTTTAAACACTTTTGCAGATCTCTTCCTCCCGATGAAATAAGAAGAGCAACGCACGAAGCATTCCTGAGACGTATAAATAAATGTCTAGAAATTAACGGTCAAAACTTTGAGCATCTTCTCTAGTTATAACTGCGAGAGTTTGCCATGGTTCTCCTAATAGTAACTTGAAGTCGGTTTCAAGAAGGGGTGAAAAATCTACAGCATGGTTCAAATAACAGTTCCTGAAAATTTCATCTTTTTGGCGTGAAGGGAAAAGAAATAGCTGAAAATTCAAGACGAAAAACAGTTTTTTGTGAATAACTCAGAAAATATCCATTTTAGGGCAAGGGTGTGATGCATACACTCACATTATTTTTTAACGAAGATTCAATATCTGCCATAAAAAAATGGGGTTCTAATTTGAAGAAATTGATTTTTCACGATTTTGTCATCCCTAACTTTGAAAGCGATTTTTTCACCCCCTTTATCATGAATCGCGATTTCGATTTTTAAAGTGGATTCATCAATCTTACTTCTTGAAAAATCCCAAAAATGAAAATTTTCCATCCAAAAACCTCGAAGTTATTCTTGTTTCAGCGGAGCTCTATTTTCGATTTTTTTTTCGAATTTTCCCGCTCAGAGACAATTTTCCAACCAAAACTGAAAAATGTTACATCAAAATAACTTGAAGTTTTCTAAGGAATCTATTTCTGCAATAAAAAAATGGTGTTCTAATTTGAAAAACGGAAGTTGATGTCATTTCCGGAAAAACCGGAGGTGCTCATGCCTTGAAAATATTTTAGATTTCATCAGCATCGTGAAATACTTATAAGTGCTGAATTTCATGAAAATACGTTCAGTAGTTTCCCGTATAAATATGGGTGAGGTTCCTCGTGAAAGACTCTGTATAAGCCCAGCGGAGGAGCAGGTAGGCAAGTACAAGTACAGTTACAGTGCAAGCGACTAGTGGAAATAAACAAGAGTGGAAATAAATAGTAGTGTAATAGTTAGTTTGTGAGTTATAAGTGTATTAAGTGTAAATAAATAATTTTAATAAGTCGGACGTTTTAATCAAGCGAAGAAAACGTTACATTGGTGTCACGTGTGAGGTTCAACATCGCTCGAATTAAATAAATATTTTCGGTTATTTGTTCATGCCAGTGACCACAAGATTACAGAACGCAATGGAGACTCAAGCGGTAATGGACTTTTTGAGTAAGATGAACGAAAGAAAGGAAAGAAAATTCTCGAAATTTTAATGAGAAAATGGACGAAAACTTTTGTAAGTTAAATGAGAAAATGGACGAGAACTCTTGTAAGTTGAATGAGAAAATGGACGAGAACTCATGTAAGTTGAATGAACAAATGGAAGAAAATTCCAGAAGATTAAATGAGAAAATTGATGAGAAATTGAATGAGAAAATTGACCAGATTAGGGAAAATTGTAACGATGTGGTGGGTCAACTTACAGATAAATTGGATGAGAAACCATAAATGAAAAATTCGATAAAGTGGACGAGAGATTCGATATAGTCAGTGGAAAATTTGACGAGGTTGATGAAAAGTTTGACAAGGTTAACGGAAAGTTTGAAGAAATGGCAGGAATAATTGAACATCATTCCAAATTGATAGATTCCTTGAAAAGAATGTCAAACAGAACAGATATTCTGGCTTCAACATCCTACAGCACAGCGAAAGCGGAAAATGACGGCGAATGTAGTAGAATGAAGATCAAGCCTCCAACTTTTGATGGAAAAATACCGTGGTCGACATATCAAAAACAGTTTGAAGCTGCTGCCCTGGTGAACAATTGGAACGACAACGAAAAAGCCACGGCATTAATTATAGCTCTGCGAGGAGAGGCACTCAACATTCTGCAGACGATCCCGGAGAGCCAACAAGCCTGTTACGAAGTTCTTACATCGAAACTTCAGATGAGATATGGTGATGCTCATCTACAACAAGTATACCATGCAAAAATAAAGAACCGAGTGCAGAAAACAGGGGAAAATCTCCAAGAGTTTGAAGCTGATGTGGCGAGATTAGTCAGGCTGGCTTATCCATCTGCTCCAGATAGTTTCCTGGAACAGCTATCAATCCAGACATTCGTGGATGGGATAAAGGATAGTGAAATACAACAAGCCCTGAGACTAGCACGCCCTACAATCATAGATGATGCCTTAGCCCAGGCTTTGGAAATAGAGGCAGCGAAGCAAGCGTCGCATAGAGGACACCTTCGTGTAAGAGAAGTCCAAGAAACAGACCGATCTATTGAGGACATTGTCAGAGAAGAAATCCGCAGAATATCACAAACTAGGAAAAAGGATACTGTGTGCTGGAACTGCAACAAAAGTGGGCATTTCAAGCGAAACTGTCCAGAATTGGAAAAAGAGTCACAGCAGGGAAACTAAAAGGGGTCGGTGATAAGGGGCATAAATCGACCCAAGCCAAAAATGCCCCCGAAGTGATAATCCGGGGAATAATGTCCAAGGATTTATCAAGCATAGTTATCCCCGGAAAGATAAATGATCGAAATGTGAAAATACTGGTAGATACTGGCTCGACCAAAACCATTGTGCGTCCAGAAATTGCTGAAGGATTCGAGATTCGCCCAGTTAGGATCAAACTTCGAACTGCGTCTGGACAAGAAATACCGACTTATGGATCGATCGTCTCCACTATTGAATTAGGAAACACAACAGTTAGCCACGAAGTTCTGGTAGCTGGAATCACGGAAGAAGTTATTCTGGGATTGGACCTTGTTAAGAAGCTTGGATGCCAATTGGATATGAAGAGTGATGTACTTCGGCTAGGAAGTGAAGAGATTCCATTCAATGATGTGGAGGACAAGATATATCGGATTCGACTGACCGAGGACATCACGTTACCAGGGCGAACTGAAGGCATAGTGACTGGTAGATGTGACGATGTAACGAGGTGTGGCTGCGTGAGAGTAATTGAGCCCTCTGACGATATAACCTTAGCTAAAGGACTATTACTTGGGAAGACCTTGGTAAGGGTAAGAGACAGCATTTCCATCCGATTGCTAAATGTCAACATGTTTCCAGTCACCCTGAAGAAGGATACCTTGATTGGACGTGGTGTACCTGTGTACCATATTTCGGGTGGGATAAGTACTGCAGAAGTCTCAAAATCGCAAAGGAGTTCCGAAGAACTGGTGTCCCTCCTCACTTCAAAATGTCAAGAGCTCGACCGATACCAACTACTCGAAGTGAGAAAATTGGTTCAAACGTTCTCCGACCTTTTTTCTACGGACGGAAAAGCAGGGAAGACTGATGTTGTGCAGCATAAAATCAATACTGGTGATGCACAACCTATCCGACAGCATTCTAGACGTCTTCCTCTGGCAAAAAGAGAAGAAGCTGAAAGGATTATTGAAGACATGGCGAGAGAAGGTGTAATCGAACCATCCGATAGCCCCTGGACATCGCCCGTTGTATTAGTGAAGAAGAAGGATGGAACCACTAGATTCTGCGTAGACTATAGGCAGCTCAATCAGGCCACGAAAAAGGACAGCTATCCCTTACCGAGAATTGATGATACCCTGGATACACTCTCGGGATCACGTTGGTTTTCCACCTTGGATCTGAAGAGTGGATATTGGCAGGTTGGCTTGGATCCAAAAGACAAAGAAAAGACTGCCTTCAGTATTGGAACGGAAAGACAAGAGTGAGTTGCGGAGTTTCTTCTTTGCACTTATTATAGAAGATTTGTATCTGGTTTTGCCAACGTTGCCAAGCCGCTGACGAAATTGACGGAAGATGGATAGGAGTACATATGGTCCGATGATTGCGCTGGAGCCTTCGAACGATTGAAAAGGGCTCTGATCACAGCTCCAGTTCTGAGTTACGCAAGGGCTGAAGGTAAATTTGTGCTCGACACCGATGCCAGTAATACAGCCATTGGGGGCGTTCTATCGCAAGTTCAGGATGGACAGGAAAGAGTCATCGGGTACTTCAGCAAGGTGTTGTTCAAACCAGAACGGAATTATTGCGTGACCAGGAGAGAACTTTTAGCAGTCATCAAGTCCGTAGAACATTTCTACAAATATTTGTACGGAAGGAAATTCTTACTAAGAACGGACCATACTGCTTTGAAATGGCTCCTGAGTTTCAAGAACCCGGAAGGACAAGTGGCTAGATGGATTGAGAGGCAGCAAGAGTATGACTTTGACACTGAACATAGAGCGGGGACTAGCCATCGCAATGCAGACGCGTTATCAAGAAGACCTTGTCCCGAGAATTGCAGCCATTGTTCGCGCCTGGGAGAAAAGATCGATTTAAGGCGGACCACCGTAATCGAAGACGACTGGCTACCTGAAGAAATTCAAAGAGCACAAGAGGAAGATAACGACTTAAAAGTAATCCTGAGTTAGAAGAAGAGCGGTAGACGACCTACTTGGGAAGAAGTATCCACACTGAGCCAGAATATAAAGTCGTATTGGGCACAATGGGAAACGCTGAAGATTGATGGAGGTCTTCTGAAACGTTGTTGGGAAAATGAAGATGGAACTGAGCAGAGACTTCAGTTGATTGTGCCGAAGAGCCGTGTGACAGACATTCTGACCAGACTACATAATGGAACCCGAAACAGACCATGGAAACAAGTACATTTTGGTAGCGATGGACTATTTCACGAAATGGGTGGAAGCCTACGGTATTCCTAATCAAGAGGCAAGTACGGTAGCTGACAAATTGGTCAGAGAATTCTTCTGCAGATTTGGAATACCTCTGGAGCTGCATTGTGATCAAGGCCGAAATTTTGAATCGAAGTTATTCCAAGAAGTATGCAGCAAATTGGGGATTCACAAAACAAGGACTACACCTCTTCATCCACAATCAGACGGCATGGTCGAACGAATGAATCGGACCATGGGAAAACATCTAGCCAAAGTAGTTTCTGATCACCAGCGGGATTGGGATGAATATTTACATCTATTCACCATGGCATATAGATCTTCGGTTCAAGAATCTACCAAGGAAACTAGATCCAGTATAATGTTTGGCCGAGAAATAAGGCTGCCTTGCGACTTAGAGTTTGGATGTAAGCCTGGAGAAGACGTAGCTGGGGAGGACTACGTTAGTAAATTAAGGAACAAGCTGGATTACATTCATGACAAGGTACGCAATCAAATGCAGCAAGCAAGTGACCGAATGAAAATGCGCTACGACATCAAGGCTATTGAAGGTGGATTCACCACTGGAGATCTGGTGTGGCTACATAATCCACAAAGGAGGAAAGGTTTTTCACCAAAGCTGCAGAGACAGTGGGAGGGACCGTATGAAATAATCAAGAGGATAAATGATGTAGTAAGGAAGCTCCCCAGAGGAAAACCAAAGGTTGTCCGTTTCAACCGATTAGCCCCGTACGCGCAGGACGAAGAAGAAGTACGTCTTGTGGAAACTTCGATGCAAGGTATCAGCGATTACCAGAAGTTTATGGATTGCTACGGTGAGGCGTTACACAGGAAGTACATCAAGACCTCTTTACCGTGTCTGAGGAATACTCTCTCGCTCATTGCGTAGCGGAGGACCTTCGTATGAGCAAAGGAATAGCAAGAGTATTCAGAAATAAATTTGGACGTCAGGAACAGCTATTGCGACAGCAGCCAAGAATCGGAAAAGTTTTGAAATTGAAGGCTGAAGGTCGGTTCATTTATTACCTAGTCACCAAGCAACATTCCTATCAGAAGCCAACCTATCAGAATCTATGGACAGCACTGCATAGCTTGAAAGAAGACCTTCAACGCTTTGGAGTTAGGAAATTAGCTGTTCCCAAGCTCGGTTGTGGATTGGACCAGCTGAATTGGCGAGTTGTGCGAAGCATGCTGGAGGTGGTATTTCAGGGGACTGGTATACGGATCCTGGTGTGTAGTTTCAACCCAAAGCAGGCCAGGGAGTCTGGAAAAACTGTGGAGTGCTACTTCCATCAGAATGGCTACTGTAGGAATGGTGATGGGTGCAAGTTTCGCCACGGTCCTCGGAGAAATTCACTAAATCTGTTCTGGGACAGAACAGGCTTAAGGAGGGGACAGTGTAACCAGTCCGGCCCTTGCGGTCGGACCTTTCGAGAACCAGAGCGGTCGCGAGGTTCTCGAATAACCGCGAAGGTACCTGAATGTTTCCGGCGCCTATATAAGCCCAGCGGAGGAGCAGGTAGGCAAGTACAAGTACAGTTACAGTGCAAGCGACTAGTGGAAATAAATAGTAGTGTAATGGTCAGTTTGTGAGTTATAAGTGTATTAAGTGTAAATAAATAATTTTAATAAGTCGGACGTTTTAATCAAGCGAAGAAAACGTTACAATAATATTACTTGTATTATTAGTTGAGTCCTGGTCGTTACATGTAGAAACCACCATTTAAAAAAAATTGCAAATAGATATTCAATGAAATATACATATTGAATTTCATGTATTCTCGACCTCAAAATATGGGTTTATTTTGAATGAAATTTTTTAATTTGGGTCTGAAAGGGTTAAATCATTATATATAAATATTGAAGACTCTGATAGCGCTTGATGATAGTGCGATGAAAATAAATTCAAATAGAAATTTGAAAAGAGAGAAAAAAAAACTGATGAAAGATCTGTTTTTTGTTCGAATGGCACAAATTTTCTATTGTTTTTATGATATGTTGAAATCAGAATATTACAATATTTTTATATTCACATGAAAAATAATATTCCTGATAGAACAAACACTGAATTTGATGTGCTAGAATGAGCCTGGCTTAAAATATACCTTCAAATCTTGAAATCCATTTTCATGATTGAAAATCATTATTTTCTTCAATATTATGTTTTTTGCATTGAAGAAATTCATATTTGGATGAAACAATGTTTTTTTTTAAGTCTAACCCCCAGAAACTGTTAGAAGAAAATTTGTCCTTATAAAGTTTACATTATTTTGATGAAGAGGAAATTTTGTTGGAAACATACCAGGCGGATTATTGTTCCACTTTTTTCGGTGTAGTAGAATGAACTAGAGTTCTGGGACAAATTAAAGTAAATCAAACTTATCTTAGGCGAGATGTGTACGACCTGGTGAGAACATCTCTTAGGGGGCACAATAGAACCTGAGGGCGCCGTAAGATGTAACCCCTTCCTAACCATCAACTATCAATTATCTTAGACTCAAATTTAGTGTTTTTGTTTTATCAGGAATATTATTTTTCATGATGGGAATATAAAATTATTGTAATATTCTGATTCCAACATATCATAAAAACAATATAAAATTTGTGCGATGAAAACAAAAAACAGGCCTTTCATCAGTTTTTTTCGCTCTTCTCAAATTTCTTTTTGAATTTATTTCATCTCATATACCGTGTGATATTTCTCACCTGTCAAATTGAAATTTTTTAATACGGGCCTGCAATTTTTTTTCTTGTGCTGACGGTGAATGCCTATAGGAACAAGATTGTGAAATATTAGCGAAAAATTTACCATATTAACGAAGATATGGGAGTTTTAAGATTTAGCATTTTTTCATAAATCATAAATTTTTATGCACCTTGAGCTACCTGTTGATAATTATTCACCTGTACTGCTAGCAAAACATTACAAGAGACCTAATACTTTCAAAATAAATCAAGCTATCAAAAATTAATTTTTCATCGGCATAATTATGATAAGGATGAAGTTACTTGCGAAACAAATTTTAGGGATGGGTTTTTCCACTTCTTATAATTATAGGGGAAAACCAGCAAAATTTGTTTTGATTGCCTTCTCTTCTCAACATCATTTATGTCAGTTATCTGGGGTCTTAGAAAAGAATTGACAATTCAATAAAGGAAATGAATTTAAAACACTCTTGAATTTCCGGAGATCTTTCCCATCAACCGTTCAATAAGATTGCACTCACCTGTTGTGTGAATCTCCTGGTGAAGAATGGAATGAAGTACTTAATGTCATACTTCACGAACCCTTTTATTCTATCAGATACGAATGATACTTCAGCTTCACCTTCCGTGGTCTCCGACAAATGCTCAGAGTCTATGGTTTTTCCCCACTCCCTCGTCTTACTTAGAATCACCTCTCTGTCCTTCTTCTTTTTCCTCAGACGCCTGGAGGGATTCTTGGTCGCCTGCATGAATTTCAAAAGTGGCATGGTGGCGCCTCCAAAGACGAGGGTAGTAACCAGAACGATTATCAAAGTGGTTGTTATGATGACATGTCTAGTTTCATCGCTGAAATTCAGATGGAGCGACAAAGCGTACGAAATGGCTCCCCTCAAACCGCTGAACCACATTATAAACATCATCTTCTTCGTTATCTGATGTTCCCGGAATTTATTTACCAAGTACGCTAGTGGGAAGATGTTGCAAGCTCTACCAAGAAGACATAACACCAAGCTCCAAACAACAAGAGCAGGCTCTGCTCTGTGCTTAAAACTGAACAATGCTAGTCCAAGGTAAGCAAACACACAAGTTTCGGCGATGAATGATAAAGTTCTCAGTGTTTGTTGCATCGTTATTTGAGTCACAGTTGACAGGTTGAAGTGAGTGTAATGAGACATAACTATTCCGCAGAATAATATTGCCATTATACCAGAAAGGTGAATACCTGAAAAAGAAAGGCTTTTATTAAACCTACTGAATTAAACTATGAAGTTTTATCGAATTGTGATTCGCAAAGAACTTTTTGGAGAGCTTTTTATCTTAATTAGGCTGATGATGAGAAATTCTGAAATACAGAGCTTAAGTATGACTACCTATTTCTGCATTGTTGAGAAAAATTTTTTTTCGAAGTAGTTTTGGAAAAATATTCAAAATATCTTGAATTGAAAACTTGTGCGATAGACTAATAACAATCTCGAAGAACTTTAATAGACTTCGTAGCCGGTGCTGTGAGTTCAGAGGTAAGCCGCCGCCCCGTACTGTTAAATTTGAAGCTCAGATTTAGCCAACCCCATCCTATCAGAGTTCTCACCCCTCCGGAAGTAGTTTATCCGACGGTGCAAAAGCCCCTGGGAAGACGAAAATGGACAGGAGAAAAAAACCCGTCCTCGTCCTGTCCGAGCACTGACCCTACTAGAAGTAGTTTTACTGGCGGTGCGAAAGCCTCTGGAAAGACGAAATCGCAGATAAGAACCGAATCGTACCGTTGGGCCGCCTTCTGGCTTTTAAACATATAACTTTTGAAACTGAATTCCGTCTCCATTTTCCGATAACTGAAAGTCTCGCTTCTGGCTGGCGGACGGGTCAAAGATTATAGTTACATGTTACAACTTTTTAACCCTATAACTTATAACGGTCAAAAATTGAGAAAATTTAGCGAGCGGGGCGTCAAATTGTAGATCTTCATAGAGTCCTTTGAAACGATTGAGTTCGATTTTGTTTTCGAGATGGAGTTGAAAAACGACCGTCAATTGAAAATTGGTTATCCGGGTGGTTTTTTTGGGACACTGTACTAAAACAAATTTTATTCGTCATTAGAGAATTTCACTAGCTTTCATCTCACCATCTGACATATCACACAATGCTTCGGACGTGATACCGGTTTCCGGTTTCCACGACCACAAAAAACTTGACTCTAGTTATTTAAGTGCAGAATTCTTCGTTTTTATCTCTGTTTTTATATACTTAGTTCACTGTTTTATCACCCGTTTTTCAAAAATTGGCTAAAGATGGCTTATGGGTCCGACACATGTCCCTAATCAACATCTTAAATGAATGAATAATGACTTGAAGAATTAACTGACTTATACAATATAAATTATTGTGAAATTGCAGTTAGCGTTGGAATAATCCGAGAAATAATATTATTTTGCAGGATTTCCGAGAGGATTTCAATAATTTTAACAGAAGGTTGGCTAAATTTCACTGAAAATTGAGAATACAATCAGTGCCAATTTTAAAATTTCATGATATTCATTAGTATAGAGCGGTAAAGGATAATTCCAAGTCCACAACGATGTTACAATCATGTGTAAAGACCCCGAGAAACACCCAGTGTAATGGTCTGTAATTTTCTAATTCTAACTTACGAAGAGACACCTTGTACAGGGTATCACAAATTGCTTGATTTTGGCTGTTTCTGGTACTTCTAGACTAGATAGGTAAAAACTTTGAAAGGAGTCCTGGGCTCGATTTTCGTGAAAAGTCCATAACTGAAAACCCTCGTGAAAACCATTTCACGATATCTTCATTTGTCTTGAAGATATGACCAAATTTTGATATTTTGTCGATTTAGAAAATGTGCCGTATCTTCGTTATTTCAAATACGAATGTATTCTTTTTTTTTGGCCTCATATCATCAAAAAAAATTAGCTTTTCAAAAAAAAAAATATATATATATATATACAGGGTGACCACAGAAAGTATTTACATTTTGAAAACAGCAAAACGGTGTTAATTTTTTAAACAAAAAATTTATTTACTTTTCTAACATGTTTGTTAGGATATGCCATTTAATTTAACTTGCAAAAATAATGTCAGGAAGGTGACGGCCGTCTTCTCTGATGCAGTTTTCAATTCTGTTGAGGAAGCTCTGCCATACTAGCTGTAGTGTCTCCTCGGTGATTAGTGCCACCTCTTCACGAATTGCCTCCTTCAAATCTTTCAAATTACGAGGTTTGCGTTGAAAAACTTTCTCCTTCAAATGTCCCCACAAAAAAAAAATCGCAGATGTTGAGGTCGGGAGAACGACGAGGCCAGGGCAAATCTCCAAATCTTGAAATGACATGACCTGGAAACAAGTTTCGCAGCAACGTCATCGAAACTTTTGCTGTGTGTGCAGTAACTCCATCTTGCTGGAACCATACGTCCTGTTGCAAGTTGAGCATCTGCAGTTGTAAGAAAAAAAATCGTTGATCATACGCACGTACCGATTCGCATTCACGGTCACCGCAACTCCATCCTCTTCAAAAAAGACTGGTATACCTAAATGGCCAATGCTAAGGAGGTGAATGACCGCCCGCCCAACCCCCCCTAATTTGCCAAGGCCGAGTACAGTCACATCAAAAATGTAAATACTTCCCGTGGTCACCCTGTATATATATATATATATATGTCGATATATTACTTTCTTACTCGAGGCAAAATCACCATTTTAGTAAAATTTTTATATTGATAGAATTCTATGAAACCATTGATCACAAAATTGTCCAGGACCAATAAATCTCCATCTCTATGATAGGAATTAAAACTTTCCGTTCATATAATTTCATTTGTTAGCTGAAACACCTATAACTTCAATAAAATCATGTTATTCATGTTAACTCAATTGGAATAAATATCGAACAGAATTTCTATGATAAAGTTCAGTATAGCTTATGAAAAGTTCTCAAATTGAGTTCCATTATTCTGTAAACATATCCTACTTCTTTTTCTAATTCACTGAATTCAACAGCATAACTGAGGAAATGTCTCTGATGGCGTTCCTGACTCTCTGCTCTAAATCAGCCCTATTAATGACTGGAGTCTTGAAAATTTTATTTTTAACATATCCCCACACGAAGAAATCTAAAAAATTGACTGGATTGAGGTCTGGTGATCTTGCAGGCCAGGCAATAGGACCATGTGTTCCCAGCCACTGATTTTAGTTCGTTGCGAATTATGGGCAGGTGCAGGTGCAGGTGCGCCATCCTGCTGATAAGAAAGGAACATCCGATTCACTGAAAGGAATATTGTCAATATACTCCTCAACAAAATTTTCTGAAATATTCAAATAAGCCAAATTTTCTTCATATTATATTTTAGGTCCCAGAAATCTCCCGTTCACGATTGCAAGCACGGGTGTGAAGGCAGCAACGGTTTCCAGCAACGGTTTTTTCATTTTCGCTTTTACCATACAGATTGTAAAAATACCTGTCGTTCGGGATTTTTTGATACGAATGGGTTATTTAGAACATTATAAACACAGTCTATAGGGTGAAATAATTTGTGCATCGAAAACTACCTCCACCAACCCCCCGAAATTTAACTATCTTGATACACAGTGAAAAAACCCCGTTGCTCGGAGTTTTTCTATGAAAATGGGTTCTTACCCACATACTGAACACGATCTATAGGGTGAAATAATTTGTGCATCAAAAACTACCCCCCTCCAACCCTCTGAAGTTGTAATATCTTGATACTGTAAAAAGTGTGAAAAAAAACCGTTGCTCGGTGTTTTTTGATGGAAATGGGTTGTTACCAACATACTGAACACGATTTATTGGGTGAAATAATTTGTGCATCAAAAACTACCCCTCCTTCAACCCTCTAATGTTGAACTATCTTGATACAGTAAAAAGTGTGAAAAAAAAACCGTTGCTCAGGGTTTTTTGATGGAGATGGGTTGTTACCAACATACTGAACACGATCTATAGGGTGAAATAATTTGTGCATCAAAAACTACCCCCCTCCAACCCTCTGAAATTGGAATATCTTGATACAGTAAAAAGTGTAAAAAAAAACCGTTGCTCGGAGTTTTTTGATGGAAATGGGTTCTTACAAACATACTAAACACGATCTATAGGGTGAAATAATTTTTGCATCAAAAACTACCCCCCCTCCAACGCTCTGAAGTTGAACTAAATTGATAGAGTAAAAAGTGTAAAAAAAAAAAAACCGTTGCTCGGTGTTTTTTGATGGAAATGGGTTGTTACCAACATACTGAACACGATCTATAGGGTGAAATAATTTGTGCATCAAAAACTACCCCCCTTCCAACCCTCTGAAGTTGAACTAAATTGATAGAGTAAAAAGTGTAAAAAAAAAAACCGTTGCTCGTAGTTTTTTATGGAAATGGGTTGTTACCAACATACTAAACACGACTTATAGGGTAAAATAATTTGTGCATCAAAAACTACCCCCCTCCAACCCTCTGAAGTTGAAATATCTTGATACAGTAAAAAGTGTAAAAAAAACGTTGCTCGGAGTTTTTTGATAGAAATGGGTTGTTACCAACATACTAAACACGATCTCTAGGGTGAAATAATTTGTGCATCAAAAACTACCCCTCCTCCAACGCTCTGAAGTTGAACTAAATTGATAGAGTAAAAAGTGTAAAAAAAAAACCGTTGCTCGGTGTTTTTTGATGGAAATGGGTTGTTACCAACATACTGAACCCGATCCATAGGGTGAAATAATTTGTGCATCAAAAACTACCCCCCCTCTCCAACCCTCTAATGTTGAACTATCTTGATACAGTAAAAAGTGTGAAAAAAAACCGTTGCTCGGAGTTTTTTGATGGAAATGGGCTGTTACCAACATACTAAACACGATCTATAGGGTGAAATAATTTGTGCATCAAAAACTACCCCCCCTCCAACTCTCTAATGTTGAACTATCTCTAAAACTACCCCTCCTCCAACGCTCTGAAGTTGAACTAAATTGATAGAGTAAAAAGTGTAAAAAAAAACCGTTGCTCGGTGTTTTTTGATGGAAATGGGTTGTTACCAACATACTGAACCCGATCTATAGGGTGAAATAATTTGTGCATCGAAAACTACCTCCACCAACCCCCCGAAATTTAACTATCTTGATACACAGTGAAAAAAACCCGTTGCTCGGAATTTTTCTATGAAAATGGGTTCTTACCCACATACTGAACACGATCTATAGGGTGAAATAATTTGTGCATCAAAAACTACCCCCCTCCAACCCTCTGAAGTTGTAATATCTTGATACTGTAAAAAGTGTGAAAAAAAATCGTTGCTCGGGGTTTTTTGATGGAAATGGGTTGTTACCAACATACTAAACACGATCTATAGGGTGAAATAATTTGTGCTTCAAAAACTACCCCCCTCCAACGCTCTGAAGTTGAACTAAATTGATAGAGTAAAAAGTGTGAAAAAAAAACCGTTGCTCGAGGTTTTTTGATGGAGATGGGTTGTTACCACCATACTGAACATGATCTATAGGGTGAAATAATTTGTGCATCAAAAACTACCCTCCTCCAACCCTCTGAAATTGGAATATCTTGATACAGTAAAAAGTGTAAAAAAAAACCGTTGCTCGGAGTTTTTTGATGGAAATGGGTTGTTACAAACATACTAAACACGATCTATAGGGTGAAATAATATGTGCATCAAAAACTACCCCCCCTCCAACGCTCTGAAGTTGGACTAAATTGATAGAGTAAAAAGTGTAAAAAAAAAAAACCGTTGCTCGGTGTTTTTTGATGGAAATGGGTTGTTACCAACATACTGAACACGATCTATAGGGTGAAATAATTTGTGCATCAAAAACTACCCCCCTTCCAACCCTCTGAAGTTGAACTAAATTGATAGAGTAAAAAGTGTAAAAAAAAAACCGTTGCTCGTAGTTTTTTATGGAAATGGGTTGTTACCAACATACTAAACACGACTTATAGGGTAAAATAATTTGTGCATCAAAAACTACCCCCCTCCAACCCTCTGAAGTTGAAATATCTTGATACAGTAAAAAGTGTAAAAAAAAACGTTGCTCGGAGTTTTTTGATGGAAATGGGTTGTTAGAAACATACTAAACACGATCTATAGGGTGAAATAATTTGTGCATCAAAAACTACCCCTCCTCCAACGCTCTGAAGTTGAACTAAATTGATAGAGTAAAAAGTGTAAAAAAAAACCGTTGCTCGGTGTTTTTTGATGGAAATGGGTTGTTACCAACATACTGAACCCGATCTATAGGGTGAAATAATTTGTGCATCAAAAACTACCCCCCCTCTCCAACCCTCTAATGTTGAACTATCTTGATACAGTAAAAAGTGTGAAAAAAAAACCGTTGCTCGGAGTTTTTTGATGGAAATGGGTTGTTACCAACATACTAAACACGATCTATAGGGTGAAATAATTTGTGCATCAAAAACTACCCCCCCTCCAACCCTCTAATGTTGAACTATCTTGATACAGTAAAAAGAGTGAAAAAAAACCGTTGCTCGGGGTTTTTTGATGGAAATGGGTTGTTACCAACATACTAAACACGATCTATAGGGTGAACTAATTTGTGCTTCAAAAACTACCCCCCCTCCAACGCTCTGAAGTTGAACTAAATTGATAGAGTAAAAAGTGTGAAAATGCACAAATTATTTCACCCTATAGATCGTGTTTAGTATGTTTCTAACAACCCATTTCCATCAAAAAACTCCGAGCAACGGTTTTTTTTTTACACTTTTTACTGTATCAAGATAGTCCAACTTCAGAGGGTTGGAGGGGGGTAGTTTTTGATGCACAAATTATTTCACCATATAAGTCTTGTTCAGTATGTTGATGACAACCCATTTCCATCAAAAAACCCCGAGCAACGGTTTTTTTTCACACTTTTTACTGTATCAAGATATTTCAACTTCAGAGGGTTCGAGGGGGGGTAGTTTTTGATGCACAAATTATTTCAACCTATAGAGCTTGTTCAGTATGTTGGTGACAACCCATTCCCATCAAAAAACCCCGAGCAACTGTTTTTTTTTTCACACTTTTTACTGTATCAAGATATTTCAACTTCAGGGGGTTGAAGGAGTGGTAGTTTTTGATGCACAAATTATTTAACCCTATAGATCGTGTTTAGTATGTTGGTAACAACCCATTTCCATCAAAAAACTCCGAGCAACGGTTTTTTTTCACACTTTTTACTGTATCAAGATATTTCAAATTCAGAGGGTTGGAGGGGGTAGTTTTTGATGCACAAATTATTTCACCCTATAGATCGTGTTCAGTATGTGGATAACAACCCATTTCCATCAAAAAACTACGAGCAACGGTTTTTTTTCACACTTTTTACTGTACCAAGATATTTCAAATTCAGAGGGTTGGAGGGGGGTAGTTTTTGATTCACAAATTATTTCACCCTATAGATCGTGTTTAGTATGTTGGTAACAACCCATTTCCATCAAAAAACCATGAGCAACGGTTTTTTTTACACTTTTTACTGTGTCAAAATAGTTCAACATTAGAGGGTTGAAGGAGGGGTAGTTTTTGATGCACAAATTATTTCACCCTATAGATCGTGTTCAGTATGTGGATAACAACCCATTTCCATCAAAAAACTACGAGCAACGGTTTTTTTTCACACTTTTTACTGTACCAAGATATTTCAAATTCAGAGGGTTGGAGGGGGGTAGTTTTTGATTCACAAATTATTTCACCCTATAGATCGTGTTTAGTATGTTGGTAACAACCCATTTCCATCAAAAAACCATGAGCAACGGTTTTTTTTACACTTTTTACTGTGTCAAAATAGTTCAACATTAGAGGGTTGAAGGAGGGGTAGTTTTTGATGCACAAATTATTTCACCCTATAGATCGTGTTCAGTATATTGGTAGCAACCCATTTCCATCAAAAAACACCGAGCAACGGTTTTTTTTACACTTTTTACTCTATCAAAATAGTTCAACATTAGAGGGTTGAAGGAGGGGTAGTTTTTGATGCAGAAATTATTTCACCCTATAGGTCTTGTTCAGTATGTTGGTGAAAACCCTTTTTCATCAAAAAACCCCGAGCAACGTTTTTTTTTCACACTTTTTACTGTATCAAGTTAGTTCAACATTAGAGGGTTGAAGGGGGGTAGTTTTTGATGCACAAATTATTTCACCCTATAGATCGTGTTCAGTATGTTGGTAACAACCCATTTCCATCAAAAAACACCGAGCAACGGTTTTTACTGTATCAAGATATTTCAACTTCAGAGGGTTGAAGGAGGGGTAGTTTTTGATGCACAAATTATTTCACCCTATAGATCGTGTTCAGTATGTTGGTAACAACCCATTTCCATCAAAAAACACCGAGCAACGGTTTTTTTTTCACACTTTTTACTGTATCAAGATATTTCAACTTCAGAGGGTTGGAGGGGGGTAGTTTTTGATGCACAAATTATTTCACCCTATAGATCGTGTTCAGTATGTGGGTAAGAACCCATTTTCATAGAAAAACTCCGAGCAACGGGGTTTTTTCACTGTGTATCAAGATAGTTCAATTTCGGGGGGTTGGTGGGGGTAGTTTTCGATGCACAAATTATTTCACCCTATAGACTGTGTTTATAATGTTCTAAATAACCTATTCGTATCAAAAAATCCCGAACAACAGGTATTTTTACAATCTGTATGGTAAAAGCGAAAATGAAAAAACCGTTGCTGGAAACCGTTGCTGCCTTCAGACCCGTGCTTGCAATCGTGAACGGGAGATTTCTGGGACCTAAAATATAATATGAAGAAAATTTGGCTTATTTGCTGCCTTCACATCCGTATATAACTTTGTTATATAACACGCCGCAACTTGTCCACACTTGTGTTATTAAACATGTCGTGTCTTTTTTGCCTATTGTATGGCCGATTTGATTTATCAGGTATTCGAAGTCAGAACTTGTCATCCTTAGGAAATTTTTAAAACTACATTACATTTGATGTCCCCTGTCAATGGGTCTATGTCATTCATTGCTAGATCCTTCAAAAGAGTTGTTCCACTATATTTTCCTCTAGCTCTCAACGATGGCCGTACCCGAAATCTCCGTTTAGATTTCACTCGTCGTCTACATAATATCGCGAAAGCTGCTGCTGCCAAAATGACATCCTATACATTTGAGGACATTTTCAATACTACAGATGCCATTGCTTCCAGATGAGCACTTTTGTTTAGTTTTATTTTGTTACATAGTCTGGATGTCTTTGCTATTTTATAACAAGTTACATAACAAAGTTGTATAACACATTTGTTGTATAACTTTGTTAATAAAATGTTTTGTTATACAGTCTGGACCAGGCTTAACCATTTGTCAAAATCAGCTCATTGTTCGTTACCGTGGGGCAAAGCTTTTTATTATCACTATAAAGAGGCATTTCTGAAAAAGCTATAGTCTTATCACTCTAATCTAACGTCGGGAAGAACATTTTTTCCAAAACCATGCACAAAACACAATACTCGACCAAAACAGCACGCGAATCAATGGAGGGAAAAGCTTGTCTGCCTCACGACAGCGAACGCTTAGCTAATTTTGACAAATCGTTAGAGTTCCCTATATATATATATATATTTTTGAAAAGCTGATGTTTTTTTGGATGATATGAGGCCAAAAAAAGAATGCATTCGTATTTGAAATAACGAAGTTGTTTTTTTTCGACCCTTAGTTCAAGAGATAAAAAAAAAGTTGAATATGGTATCGTAGTGCCTGTAGAAAGTTTTACCGTTTTCAGATATTTTTGTAAATAAAGAAGATACGGCACATTTTCGAAATCGACAAAATATCAAAATTTGGTCATATCTTCAGGACAAATGAAGATATCATGAAACGGTTTTCAGTTATGGACTTTTAACGAAAATCGAGGACTCCTTTTAAAGTTTTTACTTGTCTAGTCTAGAACTCGGTCTAGAAGTACCAGAAACAGCCAAAATCAAGCAATTTGGGATAACCTGTATAGGTTTATTCACGAAACCTGTTCAAATAATCATGTGAAATTTCATAATTGAGTTTAATGAGAAATAAAATCTTGGTTAAATCATCAATTTGATGATACTTTACATTCCATAACGACGAGGAATTATTTAATAGGTGCAAACACTTTCAAAAGAGTCTGTGTGGGGTGTTTTCTTGTAGACTTATTTTTGAAAACAATTCTAAAATCCGTTTCATTAATTTAAATTCCTTGAAACTCCATTTTTTTCAATAAGAAACCTATCTATATATTGCTCTTATTTATTCTATTTTATGGAACAATAGGGGTAGCAATAGAGCACTTCGTGATTCATGAAAAAGCAATCATGTTAACAAGCGCCAGCTCTTGTGGAGCCTGTTATGCGCCATCGAGTCCGCCACTTATTGACTTAGGTCAGAATCGATCCAGCCGTTTCCGAGTACATATCTTAAATTTACCGGAATTTTGGGTCCCTTTCAAGAAATTTTTGCTCGTCAGGTTTTTCGAACGAATTTCATTGCAGATTTTGAAAGGGAAATCTCCTTTCCCCCAAAAAAAAAATTTCGTTGCCGTCACATCCCATATAAAAGTGGGAATTTTGGAGTTTATCCTCAGCGAAAAATTCGACATTTCTTCATTCCAAAAGGTGCTCAAATAGGAAGATTTTTTTAAAATTTTGATTAGGTACTCAAGGAATTCGTTTTTGCAACTATGGTAAGTACTTGGTTGTTTGTTTACATCAAGAAACAGAGAAGATTTCTCGGAAGATTTTCAGTATTCTAATAAGTGTTCTCGTAAAGCCATGAAGGAATCAGCTTCTTGGGCTTGTGAATCCTCTGACCAAAACCAGTGTATTAAATCTACCGATCATATGATCTACTTTTAATTTTGTTTCGATATTACATCATATTAATAAAGAATTTATGAAGAATTGGATTGATTTTGTGTAAGTAATTTTAATTTCATTTGTTTGTTCTTCCCTAAAAATTTTCCAATGAACAGCCTTCATAATTTACCTTGAATATTTCTGACAATATTTCAGAATTTAAAAAAATGCAATAATGGGTTTTGGTTATAATATAAGATGGGAAATAATAAATGATTAGAACCTTACCTTCAGCAAGCACATAAGGGGCATATGTAAATACTAACATCATAGCAAACTCCAAGGACGGATTCTTTCTTAGATCTACATGTTTCAAAAGTAGAGCACTGACTAGGGCGCAGACAACACCAATACCAGCCGATGCAAAAAACATCAGACAAAACGACTGAATTCCCATAACTAATGCTTCTCCCGCTGACATTGTTGGATTATTTGATTCAAGAGCAGCAGTTGTTAAAACAATGGCAATTGCATCATTCAAAATACTCTCCCCAAACACTAACATGTTCAGTACAGGATCCACATTCAGAGCATGGAAAATTGCCACAGTTGCAACTGGATCTACTGCAGATATTAATGATCCAAAGGCAAAAGATTCCACAAAACCTAATTTGTAAACTACATCTGCTAATCCAAGAAAATAAATTCCACATCCAATTATAAAAGCGGAAATGGTTGTTCCAAATATAGCAAACACTAATATCGATCCAATATTTTGAAAGAAGTTTCCCTTGTGCAAATTATATCCAGATTCAAAAATAATTGGTGGTAACAGAATGAGGAAAAAGGCTGTTGGTGAAAATGCTTCTTCTTTCCTCCAGTTGCTGATATTTCTATTTGATAATGCACTCATAGCTAATCCGATAAGTGCTCCTAGGAATACGATGACAATACTTTCTGGTATATATTGGAACCCTGTTTGTAACATGAGATGAATAAGCAAAATACCCAGTGCTAATACACAGAGTACAAAGAATATTGCCATAGAACTATTATGTTCATCTTCTGCAGAACCCTTATCAGGTAACACAGGATCTGCCGATGCAGTTGTAGAGCTAATATTAGTTTGGTTGTTTACAATAGGAACACTGGGCATAGTAGAAGAAACTGTTGGTTCCATTTTCTTAGTGGTACTAGTGGAAATTGATGCATTCTTAACAGTAACATTATTACTAGGTGTAGTAACAGGTACTGGATTTGGTGAGGAAAACTGGTCTTGATTTGATTTTAAGCCTTCTGTAACTTTGACTGTCGTCGCTGTTGTCGTACTAACAGAAGATACTGCGTTATTCGTAGCACTGTTCACCGTATTATTCACTTTTTCATCGCCAGTAAAGACGAATCCACACATAAGCATAAAAATAAAAACACACTTTATATCCTTCATTTTCGAGTAATTTGCAGGAGAAATCTTCACATTGTATTATCTTGTGAAAAACAGAGAGATCTGATTTACCAGGCCAAAATATTTGAAGGCTGGTTCATTTCGTTAATTATTAATATTCACTATATTTGTTATGAAATTCAGTACTAATGAAAATACGATAATGTACGATCACATGAACGACAGATCGACAGATGAATGAACTGAATGACATTTGTGTGATAGGTGACACTGGTGACATGACTTGCTGAACCAAAGATTTCATAGAAATAGAACACAGATTACAGAGTAGGATTACAGAGTGGAAATAGAAGGAGAAAGATTGAACCACAGAACACTAATATTGATTGAACTATAAACAACCAGGATTCTCTCTGGATTGAACTGATTAAAGTTGGAACTGGAAATGCGTTCTTCAAAGTTTTGCTTACTATCATCATACTGAATGGGTTCGTTAAAAAAGAGTACTCCTTCCCTGAAATGTATTCATGCTATCAGAAATATAGAGATATCTCTGAATGCTATACGTCACAGAATCGAATGCATGTATTGTACATTGAACTTTAGTTCAATGGTATTGTATCACCAATTCTCTGAATAACCAAACAACTAATAGAATTTGTTTTTATTTTTCGATTTCTAAAAAATTTGGAAAAGGAAAGACAAAACGAATTTGGTTTTGTGAACTTCATTTAAGTAAAACTTAAAAAAATGACTGAACGATTTTTAAATTGGTGTATATCAAGAAGAGGACGTAAGGCTGCTTCTTTTATGGCGGCTGGATTAATTGGAGGTGTTGCATTTGCTCATATGGCACCTCACACTATATTAATTGAGTATTATGTAGATTTTCTTCATCATTATAGGTAGATCAGAAAAAACATAAAAATTGAAATCATTATATTCTAGTTAACTTTGTAGAAAAGGCTTTGCTGTACCTCTTAGCGCTGAAACCAAAGAAAAATTTCAGAAAGTATTGGATATATTGGAAGTATGTGTTGAATTTAGAATTGAGCTACATTGACTACATTTCACTCAACCCTAGGTAAATCCAGAAAGAAGGCCATTCTATCAACCTTTCAACATAGTTGGTTTTCATGTTGGTGGGATAGGCTCATCATTTGGTAAATGGGGTATTCGAATTGGAATTCCTGCTAATTTTTCCTATAAAACAGAAACAGATGTTGATATATCTCGAATTACTGTAAGTGTTTAAAATTGGTTTTTGAAATTGAGAACTGAAAAATTCAAAGATATAGTTGCGTATAAAGGGGTGTTATTCAGATGTAATGATATAGATGTTTTTTTACTAACAAGAAACAAATTAAAACTTTGAACTCGCAGTTGTCACTTTTGACAAATGTGTTTACATGGCTTAAGTTTTTATATCATGTTAGATTATTGTATATTTAAGGCTAGAAACTCTAACTGTATATTTATACATCGTTAAGGCTTATTTAAGACTTAACGATATTCAGGTAAAGACTTATTTCAGACTGTTTCTCGAAAACTTGCTCTACAGATGCAACTCAAAAATTTGATGAACTAAATGAGTAGCCCTCACCAGTAAAAATAAGGAGGAATAAATGGGTAATTCTCCCTATTTGGGTTATCACTGCATATGCAAATTTAAACTGAATAATTGTGAGTTTCATTCATGATTTTTTCAAATGCACCGCGGAAACTATTCAAAATCATTCTTCAAATATGGGGTTTTAAAATTTAAATCGCTTGGTTCCGAGTTTACGATTTGGCAACAGCGCCTACCAGACAATGAAAAGAACAATGTCCGATCAGCTTGTTTATAAAATAACAGCTGTTGATTTACAGACGCCTACTTACTGGCGAGCTTCAACTTCAACCGGCCATAAAAATCCCATAAAATTTTACGATCCTCGTTCGTCACAGACTTCATAGACATCCATCTTTGTCTATCTCATCAAGATAATGTATTTGTTGTCCTTTATTATAAAGTCATATTTCAGTCGATGTTGCCAACTTTGCAATCGAAATGAAACGCTTTAAATTTCAAATACCCATTTCTATTTTTCATTTTTAAGTGCTTGAAATAATTTTTTTTTGGGACACGGTTGAAATGGTTATTTCAAAATGTGACGTTTCAAGGATATTTCATAAAAAATACTACATTTTCGTCAGAAGGAGTATTTTCAAAAGTTTTGACTCATGAACCTTGTGTTATGCATTATAGTAACAATACCGTATTTAATAATTTTTTATTATTCGGTTGAAGAAATTCAAATATTGCCTATTATTAACTGAAGTTATTATTCCAAACAGGAATTAAATTGGGATGAAATAATTTGTGAACGAAAACTACCCCACCAATTCTCCGAAATACAACCATCATGTCAGTGTGGAAGTAACCTTTACTCAGACTTGTTAAAATTTTTCCCAAAGAATTATTAAGATATTGATCAAATAATGTTCTAAATAATTTATGTTTTCACAATTTATAATGTTTTTCAGTTAGGTGGAGAAAAATTGGCCTCTTGGGAAACGGAAGCTGGAAAAAAGTTGTTGAAATCACTCATCATTTCAGAAAATGCTCAGAATTTCGCGATAGCTAGAGAAATTAAAATGAGGGAAACTCCAAAACTGATGATCGATACATTTTTTGCAACAACCTGTTCCTTTGCTACTTATGCCCTTTCACGTTCGATCAACACAACTTATAACTTATATGCTAAACCTTTAGTAGTTCGGTTAATTATGTATTCTTTAGTAACTTGTTTTACACTAGGTAATTATTTCTTTGTGAAAGACTATAGTCAGGTGCATTATGAACAAATAATTGATAAAGAATTAAAAGAAAAATCCCCTGAATTAGCTGAAGGGGGCAAGGAATATTATACAAAATTATTACTGAGAAATATTTGTCTGAGATCCATTTTAGGAAAAGAAGGTGAAAGATTGTATAGTCCATTAGGAAATGAGAATAGTTTCATAAGAATGAAAACGTTACCCTTAATGCAAAGGAGAGAGTTTTTTGAATAAATTAATATATGTGTTATAGTACAGTTGTATTTTCTTTTGAAATCCTATTCATTCATGATTATAAAAGTCTTATTGATCCCGTTGAACTCTAAAAGAGTTCTTTTATAGTTCAATGCGGTTACAGAGCTGCCATTCAATCCCATCGAATTTTGCCACTCTGTAATCTGTGAAGTGGAATTTTGCCTACCCTGTACCCTCAGATTCTCTGTAATCTGTGCCTGTACCACAGGAAACACTGATTTACTGTATGCCCTGTACATCAATGGCAGAGATTTAATGCGTGCGAAATGTGGGGTAAAATAAAATTGAGGATGACGTTTATTTTGGTACATATGTATATGTTACGGCTAAAGATAGGTGTGAACATAAACTTAAGATTAGCCGGCTAAACTTAGGTTTATATTCGAGGACCGGCTAAAGTTCGATAAAGTATTCAGCTGCCTCAGGGAATTTCATCTTTAGCCGGCTAATGTGCACATTACCCAAAACGAAACGGCTAAAAATGTATTCGATGAACACGCGGAGGGGTGATGTCTTTTGAATGGTCGGATGTCAGAAGATGAAAGCAAGTTGTTGTTAGAATTGAAATATGCAAAATAGTATCGAATGCTATGGTATTGGGGTTTTGTTACATAACGCCCATGGGTTTTCAATTTAATGTTTAATGAGTTATGTTCATCTGTTTAGGAGATTGATGCTCTTCAAATCGAGCCTAAGTTATTTAAAATCAATTCACATACAGAAGTTAGATAAACAGTTTTCCACAGAACAAAAGGAACGTGGATAACAATTGTCCTATGAAGAACCAGAATATGACCTCACAAGGAAATGAAATATAAGATATTAGACATAGAGAGTTTTTTTTCTAAGAACAAACTATTTTCCCTACCATTCAATAATTATGTTTATGGAAAAATTTTCTCCGAAATAATAACGATAATTTCTAATGTTGCAATTTCTTCAACCAAAACTTTTGCAAAAAAGCACAAAAAACCATGAACATGAAAATAGTTGAAAACACTTTTTCTAGCTGATTTTGTTGAGAATTTCTTCCCAAGTCATTGAACATACGGATTACAAAATACGACTTGTGGCTAGCCTTATGAATCATCCCGGAGGATTCAAGTGCAGTCATCGTAAAGCTTATCAGCCAAATATTCCGGTTAGCTACAAATAAGATTCGGAACCGATACTTATATTGCTCCAGAATTTGACCTTCGGTATTTTGATGAAGAAGTTCGCGACATCATTCATCACATTCAAAATAGCATGTTCGTCTCGAATTTCGTTATCATGCGTTTAGATTTTTAGATTCGCTAATAAGATTACGATGAGACACAGAACAAATATATGTATGTTCATTCTCCATTTGTTAACTCCTGGATAAAATGCTTTTCTGCTATTAAAAATATGTGAATTTCATACAAAAAATGCATTGCTTTGATAGTTTGATTATTATATTACTATTTCTCTGAATTCTTTCAATTGCTGAAAATTTGCGCCCCTCAAGCCTTGCCAATACTTTTCTTCTTTTCTATTAGCTTCTACATTTTTAGCCGATTGGATGCGGTTACACTTAAGTTTAACCGGCTAAAGATAGAAGAAACTAACATTATCAAATACCCGAAGCTAAACCTAAGTTTAGCCGGCTAATCTTAAGTTTATATTCATAACTATCTTTAGCCGTAACATATATAATATGTTACGTATACATATATAATATGTTACGGCTAAAGATGTGTATGAGTATAAACTTAAAATTAGCCGGCTAAACTTAGGTTTATATTCGAGGACCGGCTAAAGTTCGATACAGTATTCATTTGCGTCCGGCAATTTTCATCTTTAGCCGGCTAATGTGCACCTTATTCAAAACGAAACGGCTAAAAATGTATTCGGTGGACACTCGGAGGGGCTTTTGATGGTCGGATGGGAGAAGACGAACGTACGCGGCCACGTTTTTGTTTTAATTTTTAGGATTGAAATATGCGAAATAGCATCGAATGCTATTGTATTGAGGTTTTGTGACATAAAGCTCATTGGTTTTCAATTTAACATCTGATGAGTTATTCTCATCTGTTCAGGAGATTAGGATGCACTTAAAATCGAGCCAAAGTTTTTTGAAACCAATTCACATAACGTTGATGGTCAATTGTCCTGTGGAAAACCAGAATATAACCTCACAAGGTAATGAAATATTAGGCATATATACTCTTGTTTACAGAAAAAATAATCTATAATAGTAGATATAGATTATTTTTTCAGAAAAAATAATCTATATCTAATAGTAGATATAGATTATTTTTTCTGTAAACAAGGAGTATATTTTCCCTACCATACAATAATTGAGTTTATGGAAAAATTTTCTAGAAAATAGAAATGGTAGGTTCTATATATGTTGCAACTTCTTTCCAACCTCAATACTTTAGCAAAAAAGAACAAAAAAAATATGAACATAAAAATATGTAGTTGAAAACACTTTTCTAGCTGATTTTGTTAAATAGTCCTTCCCAAGTCATTGAACATACGGATTCCAAAATACGGCCTGTCGCCACCCTTGATGAAGCATCCCGGAGGATGCAGTCACTGCAGTCATCGTAAAGCCAAATAGTACAGTTAGCTACAAACAAGATTGGGTACTGCTACTTTTATTTCTCCAGAATTTGACCTTCGGTATTTTGTTTTCATTCTCTCCTTTTGCTCAATCAGTTCCCTTACAAATTATGAATAAAACCAAGATGAAAAATAACCATTTACTTAACAGTTTTCCCCATTCTCTCCTTTTGCTCATTCAGTTCCCTTACAAATTATGAATAAAACCAAGATGAAAAATAACCATTAACTTAACAGTTTTCCCCCACACTCAAAATAGCATGTTCGTCTAGAATTTTGTCATCAGGCCTTAAGATTTTTAGATTCGCTAACAAGAATGCGTTGGGACACAGTAGAATCAAATAATATGTATATGTTCATTCTCAATTTCTCATCTCATGTGAAATTCATACAAAAAATGCATTGCATTAATATTTTGATTATATAACTATTTATTTACATTTTTTTAATTGCCGAAGATTTGCCCCTCAAGTCTTGCCAATACGAGTACTTTTCTTTTTTTCTATTAGCTTCTACATTTTTAGCCGTTGGGCTGTGGTTACACTTATTGACTATTACTTATTATATGTTACGGCTAAAGATAGGTGTGAACATAAAAACTCAAGTTTAGCCGGCTAAAGATAGAAGAAACTAACATTAGCAAATACCCGAAGCTAAACCTAAGTTTAGCCGGCTAATCTTAAGTTTTTATGTTCACACCTATCTTTAGCCGTATAATAAGTAATAGTCACTTTCCTTCAGTACTGAATGGTAATACAGAAAAGTAATATACTTTCGAAACTGAAGTAAGGTCGAGAAATCAGTTAAAGTCGCACGAAAGTGGAAGAAAGGTAATACGGGATGATTCAAAATGAAAGGGAAATTCAGAAGCTGGAGGTACTGCACTATCAAATATATGAAAATTGCTAAACTTATCCTTTATAAATGTGATTGCTAGTAAGCGGGATATACAGAATGCGAAAATCTAAAAATAAGTATGCAGGGTGTTTTAACAGGTGAGTCTTTAGGTCATTTCACCAGAAATAAAATATTCAAGATATGGCTGAGATACAATTTCTAGAATTTCGATGAAATTTCAAGTACGGTGTGTCATGAAGATTCATTTTTTTTTGGCAAAATTGCACCCTCTTGGTAGAATAGACTTTTTGTTTGAAATAATTTTTATTTCGTGTTAATTTTTGAAGGGAATATTTTCTGTTTCCAATTCAGGATTCCGACATCTTTTAGTTCTGAAACACGATTTCGCACCGTATAAAACATCCTGAATTGGAAGATAACCGAGATTTTGTTCGCCAGTACCGATAGGTAAGCCAGGCCCGGATCTACGATTTTTTCTGACCGGGGCAAAAATTCATGATGGAGCCCCCCTCCTAAAATTTTTAGGAAAAATCTTATTGCATATTCGTCATATACGACCTCGAATTATAGTCAAAAATGACTCGGGTTGAAATCGTTCGAATAAAATTTTTTTTTTTAACGATTTCAACCCGAGTTATTTTTTGCTTCGAGATCGTAGATTACGAATATGCAATTAGATTTTTTCTGGGATGAGTGCTTTGGGAAAAAAATCACTCTTATTTTTCTAATTGTTCTATTAAAAGTAATTTTTTTTTTCAATATACTCCATCTTTGGAAGAATCTAATTGCATATTCGTAATCTACGACCTCGAATTAGTTGAAAAAAAATGTCTCGGGTTGAAATCGTTCGAAAATTAAAAATGGTTGTATGTATGTATTTACAATAAGTATGACGTTTGCATCTCGCGCTCGCCTATCGTTTTCACCCGAGCTTTATGAACGAAAATTTATTTTTTTAGCTATATCGTCATTCTACTTATTAATTCAGCGTCGTAAATTACGAATACGCAATTAGATTTTTTGTAGGTTAAATCACTTTTAGTGCTTTGAGGAGCTGTAGCAGCCAGAAAAAAGCACTAGTCATATGCTAATTATTTGGTGTTAGACTGGTTCTTTGAGGGTAGAAGAAACCACACTTCATTCATCTACCGTGAACAGTTGAGATTTTATGATTTTTTCCGCGAAGGTCCAAAATTTCCGATTTTTCCATCGACCATAACTTGAAAAATAAATTTTTTAAAAAATATCTGTTTGCATATTCATGTTCTACGCCCGCGAATTAGTGTACAGTATGAATTTGGTTTTGATCGGAGACCAAAAATATTTTTCCATACATGTATAAAATTTGGAAAATTTTCAATCTTTCCGATTTCCACCAAAATTGGTGTATTTACTAAATCGATGGCGTAGATTACGAATATGCAAACAGAATTTTGCTGAAAGGATTAGTTTTCATGTTATGGTCCGTAGAAAATAGGAAATTTTGGCCCTTAGTTCCAAATGAGATGGGGATGAGTCGGTAATTCCCCCGGCAAAGGGTGTGCTCGCGACACATTGTAGACCATTGAACTCTATGAGTTCAATGTTGTAGACATATCCGATCTTTTAACCTATTTCATCCAAGTGTGGAGGTCATGACTAAATAATATGCAGTTAATTGATCACTGATTGATTTTAAAGATTTTTGGCATAGTGATGGTTTATCATGTTTCTAGCTACAGTTTCGATTTTAGCACTAGGAACATAAAGACGTCTTCATCTATACAAATTTGACCGATTTTCGACATTCGGGGCATATCTAGTTTGCACACTCCCACCTGGTGGGTATAAAACGAGGTATAAAAGCCTCCGCAGGTGATTTAATTCATTGAATCCGAATAATCCGATTAATGCTGCGAGTGTCGATTACGCGAATTCGAGATTTTTACTCTTAAAACCTTTCAGTGGAACCGTTTTGTGAAATATTGGAATAATAATTTTGTTTTTTTTTCTTGAGAGATTCCTTTTTCGTTCGCATTTTTTTTCTTGCTTCGCGGAAGTAGATTTCTGTTCTGGTGCAAGTGCACGCCCAGAACCGAACCTCCCAGAGTCCATAATACCCCGTATTATTATCTTGGAACCACAGCCTCCACTCTCGTCCATCCTATACCACATTTTGAGTTCCAGCCCTTCTGTTAGTTGGATACCTTTCTGGTGTGGATATCCGCGGGGTACAGAACGCACTTTGGGGTTGCTGCCCTTCCTTAATTTTCCCTATCTTTCCAGCGCACACCCCTACTGTTACTACGATACTCTGCTGGTGTGGATACCCGGGGGGTGCAGAAATTACCCAGGAGTGAAGTGTCGTAGGTCTTACTCAGACACCAACCTTGCTGAGTTCCGATATTATTGTCCGTTAAGTGTGAGTCTTAGGTTCTGGCAGGCGAACGAGTCCGTAAACTCCGTATCGCGTTTGATATTGGACCCCCTTTTTCATTCCGCCCGTTTCACTCTTTAAATTCACCACTTCTATTTTTGATATTGTTACTTGTAGCTGATTCCGAGAAAAACCTTTTCAAATGTGTAAAGTATACTATTTCTGTTCAACCCATTATATCGCGATTTTCACTTTACGAATTTTGCAATATAGTGTCTTTTGTGTCCCCCTTACGAGCCGACAAATAAAATTTGTGTACTTTGATTTTGACTATCACTGGTTGTCACTAACACCCCAGACACCATAGAACAGACTCCGCGAAACCTTGTCTTCGAGTCGAGGCTACCAGAGTAGATGTACCATTTTCCCTTCAAAGAATAGCTGGCGCTCGAGTACCCAGATGAAAAAGGCATTACAACGGGACTGTGGAAAGGTGACATCGGCATCGGAAAAACGAAACAAAACATAAAGATATTGCTGGATAGTGAATGGTTCAGCATATCCGAGTCTATCTGATTAGTTGCATCAAGTCACTTTTTGAAAAATGGTTGTCTCGTGCGATTTGGTGTAAAAACAGCGAAGAAAATTTAGTCGGTTTTTTTAAAGTGCTTATGTTGGCAAAGTGCTACTACGATTGTAAGATTGGGAAAAAATTTGTCAATAAAATTATTGACGAATTTTATTGATCAGATTTTGAACTAATATTCTATTTTTTTATACTTAGTCCTAACTATATATTTTTCTGTTAGTTGGTATCGAAATGAGTCATTTCATAAGATTGTTTTCAAGTTACAAAATATGTAATGAAAAAATTCGGCAATCCTTACTTTCCATTTTATTCTTTCCCACGTAAAAATCGAACAGGCCTAAACGAAAGCATATGGTTGAGATAATTTTTTTTCCATTGCTTTGTGATAATTCAGACAAAAAATGGTCTAGGACGTCGTATTAAGATTTATATCAGTAATCATTTTTAATTTTTTTCAACTTTGGAATTTTGAAAGTTTTTGTATAGGTGATTTTTGGTGAAACGCTTTAGTTTGACCAGTTCTTTGATCTTTGACTCTCTTTTATTGAAACCCATTTCAAGGTTTGTATCTCATAGAGGGCGCTAGGTGTACTCAATTGCATGAATGAAACATATTTTTTTATGTATAAAATTTGTACAGAACAAATAGAAAGCCTTTTAAAACATTACCTTTTTTGTTAGAAAAAGTACTACTGCTCAATGTCATTATCCTTAAATTTGTGTTTATGAAAGAAAAAGAACGACGCTGAATATTTCAATCTATAATCTGCAGCAACGCCATTTTCCTGCCTACTTTGTTGACGTTTACTTTTACAATTATTCGTATTTGGAAGAAAATTATGAATTTGGATGCTTCAGTTTTTTCGTCACGAAATTTTCATTGAGGACTGTTGAGTTTCTATATATATTCTAAAATTCTTCTGAGGTAATAAAAGGGTAACCTCCATAGTTTTTCCATAAGGTGTTTATTGGTTATCGTATTCGCTTTTAGAAGATGGCAGACAGTGATGATGAATATGATCGGAAAAGGCGGGATAAATTTAGAGGAGAGCGAGCAGAAGTAAGCTATAGAGGAGCCGAAAGAGTTTCGAGACCAAGAGATGATTGGAGTGAAAGGTATACAAAATACATAATTCAAATATTTCATGTGAATACCGGTAATGTTGATGCAGTCAGCAGTTTTACTCAACTATTCGACTCCGTACTGAACTTCAGTAGGAATTCGATTCGCCGAACTAATTTGGGGACATAAGTATTTGGAAAACAAATCTGTTTGGATAACCAGTATAACCACAAAGAAACCTTACATATGAAAATTAAATACATTCTGTCCGTTCATCCCAACCTGACATTATTTTGGAGTATACATTGTTGGTGATGTCTCTGTAGTAGGGTATCTGAGATTTAGAAGATTTTCAAAAATTCTCATTATTCTATGAAGCTGCATATATTTCAAACTTGAAACCCTCCAAGTAGCAAACATACTACAGAATAGTTATTTTCCTATCAAGTGCGGGCAAGACACTTTACGCAAGAGTTAGGAACAATATTTTTTCTACAAGCGCTTGAAATATATAAATGTATCCATTTCACGAAACAGATCATATCTCATTTGATTAATTCATATATAATGACAGACGTAATTCTGCATGTCATTACTATGGGTTTCTCATCGCTGACGTTCTATGCATAGAAACATGATAGAATTAATTTACTCTATAATATTTGCGTGCGGGAAAAACCTCTGCTAATCCATTCCCGCACGCATTTGCGTGCGGGAAAGAAGTAGCAGGCGTTTTTCCCGCACCTTTTGGGAAAGTGACTCTTTGCAACTTGGAATGCGTGCGGGAAAAAGGTTGAACGCGCACGCTTGTAGAAAAAATTTTTCCTTTCAGATTTTGAATTCTGTTGTTTAAAGCCACTTCATTAATGAATTTGTCACTGTCGAATTGGAAAAATGGCAAAATTTAAAAATATATACCTTATAATAATAATAATAATAATAAGTATATTTGATTTACATGCTACGTCAAAAAAAAAAAAACAAAATAAACATTTCAACTACATATATAGAAATTCCTCAATTGAATAGATATAAAAATTGGATTCATAAAGAGAGCAAAATGAGGGAATGACTGAGAAAATGATTTTTTTATCAGAAACAAATAATTAGTTCATATAACAATATAATCTTCGAAGACTATAATTATTGGAAATATTTTAAAACATCAAAACTCTTGAACATTTTCATCTAACTTCTTCCGTCATGCCATCCTTATCGCTACAAACATCTCTTCGAAACAAAAAAAATCATCCAATATAAATATGTTGAGTTTCTATAGGTATAGGATATCAAGGTTTTTCACACTGATTATGGTTTATAAATAATTCCCTCACATAATCGTCCTTCCCTCATTTTTAAAATAGTGAGGGAATGACTAATTCACATGAAAGCTGAGATAACTTGTATACAGGGTGGGCAAAATTCATTGTCTACTGAGGGGATCTCGAGGACTATAGCAGCTAGAAGAAAACGGACCACACATTCTCGAGTTATTTTTCATGACTAATCCAAATCTGAGAACAGAATCGGCCTATCATTTTTAGAAATCGACTTAACAAATATTCAGATTTTGACGATTCCGAAAAGTTCTCATAACTTTTTTGTCTTCGAAACTTGAACCTTCTTAGGCACTTTCATATGTAGAATCTACTGACAAAAGATTTTTTTTCGAATTCAAAATAACAACTTCAATAAGAGTTTGCATTTAAAAAAAATGTAAGATCATCTAATGATTCGAAATGAAAACATTTTTTCAGCTCATCAGTGGATTCTACGTAAATAAGTGCCTGTAGAAGGTTCAAGTTTCAGATTTGAAACTTCAAAGACAAAAAAGTTATGAGAACTTTACGAAATTGTCAAACTCAAAAACGGAGTATCGTAGGAGACTGCAGTTTTCACCATTCTTTGTTTCTCCGAAAATGGGCTCGGTAATGTGTCATCCGTTTTCTTCTAGCTGCTATAGTTCTCGAAATCCTCTCAGTAGACAACGAATTTTGCCCACCCTGTGCATAACCAGACCTTGAAACATCATTATGAACCATGAATACTACCTTTCAACACACATTAAAGAAGAATGTGAGTTTCATTCATAATAACCCTACATATCTTTTATTAACGTCCAGTGACGTGAAAAAATGTATTATCGAAATAATTGTTATTGAATAGACTGTTGCACAAAACCGCGTTGAAGTTGAACAAAAATGACCATAGCACCATAATTTGTTCTTTGACAGGTTTGAAAACCTGAAATTTGCGTTCTTATAATCCTTTCAGTACAAACACAAATCCGATATTTCTAACATAATGAGGGAAAGATTTTAAATTTTCAATATAATATAACGAACATTACCATATCAATATCTTAGTAATATTATATATGTTACGGCTAAAGATAGGTGTGAACATAAACTTAAGATTAGCCGGCTAAACTTAGGTTTAGCTTCGGGTGTTCGCTAATGTTAGTTTCTTCTATCTTCAGCCGGCTAAACTTTTAAGTGTAACCACATCCCATCGGCTAAAAATGTAGAAGGCTTGAGGGGCGCAAATTTTCGGCAATTAAAAGAATGTAAAGAAATAGTAATACGAGTATAATCAATCTATTAATGCAATGCATTTTTTGTATGAATTTTACATATTTTAAAAGCAGAAAAGCATTCTGTTAAGCAGTTGAGGAATTGGAGAATGAATATATATATTTGTTTCAACTGTGTCTCAACGAATTCTTATTGACGAATCTAAAAATCTAAACGCTTGATGACAAAATTCATGACATGCTATTTTGAGTGTGAGGGAAAACTGTAATGTTAATGATTATTTTTCATCTTGTTATCATTCATAATTTGAAGGGAATTGAATGAGCAGAAGGAGCATGAAGACAAGGATGATGACGCGAACTTCTCCATCAAAATACCAAAGGTTAAATTCTAGAAAAATATAAGTAGAAGTACCCAATCTTGTTTGTAGTTAACCGGACTATTTGCCTCGAAGATTATAGAGTTAACTCTATAATCTTCGTTTACGGAAAAAATTTTCTATGTCTAATATCTCATTTTCTTGTGGGGTCATATTATGGTTTTTCACAAATTAGGCTCGGTTTGAAGAGAATTAATCTCCTAAACAGATGAAAATAACTCGTTAAATGTTGAATTGAAAACCCATGGACGTTATGTAATACAACCATAATACATTCGATGCTCTTTTGCATATTTCAATTCTAAAAATTCAAACAAAAAAGTGGCCGTGTGCGTTCGTCCTCTCCCATCCGACCATTCATGAGACATCACCTCTCTGCGTGTCCATCGAATATATTTTTAGCCGTTCCATTTTGGGTAATGTGCACATTAGCCGGCTAAAGATGAAATGCCCTGACGCAGATGAATATTTTATCGAACTTTAGCCGATCCTCGAATATAACCCTAAGTTTAGCCGGCTAATCTTAAGTTTATGCTCACACCTATCTTTAGCCGTAACATATATACTGAAAAATTGATGAATCTGATGAAAAAATGAAGTTTTAGACACTAACTGGGACAAGGGACAATATGAGGGAATGATTTTTATGACATGAAGTCAGTCATAACTTTTTTATTCCCAGTAATTATATCTCGTTTTTCGACGTATTGAAAGAAGAGTTACTTTCCTTTAAACTACGAACCCAAGATAAATAATACATGGAAATCTGATTTAAGAGAGCGGCAGTTAAATTTCGGAATTTGATGAGAATTATCCAGATATTGATTTTTAATCCTTTAGCTCATTTTAATATTAATGCTTGTTTTTTTAACTACTATTTTATTGTTATATTTCAGTGCTGGAACAATTAAGTTACAGTTTTTTAATATATAATTTTCTTAACAAAATACCGTGTTGGCTGATATCCAGTTGACTATGAATGGGTTATTATTTTTATATAAAGGTTTTCACAAATATATTCTGTTTTACTTTGGAGAGAAGTAATCATGCAAAATTGTTTTATGGACCAAAAATTTTTTTTATAAAAAAAACTGAATAGTTTGTAAAATGCATGTTATAATATCAGATAATATATTTTGTCATTTCTATTTTTTTTTGGCAGAGATTCCTGGTCGCGTCCAAGGCCAAGAGACTATAGAAGTGGTGGTGTGAGGGATAGAGGTTATTCACCCAGCATGGAATCTGCTCCCAAAAGGATGAGACATGACTACTATGGTGATGGTTATTATGGACATTATGGACCATATCATCAGCCATCTCATAGGTAATTTTCTTTTGGTCAAGCAAGTAAAATATTGATATTATTTTATTATTCATTTTTCTCAAAATAGAGAAGTGTCCATTGCAACCTTTCTTGAACTCTAGTTTTAAACAATTTGATAACTCACATACCTATTCAAACATTGCTGTGCATACAGCAATGTGCAAACTCTTCAAGAATGAAGAATTGTTGGAATATTATCCTGAGACAAAAATCAAACTGCTTATAAAGACTAACTGGTTTTTCTCTAACTCAATCGATTGAGTGTCTGCACTCTAACTTAAGGCAAAATGAACTGTTCAAACCTTTCCAAAAATGAATACACTCTATAGCAATCATTCAAAATATTAGCAGGTTTTGAACATTAATTTGCATGCTACCCACCCTGCAATTTCTATGATATTTTTATTTCCGGAATTGCCTTCCTTTTTAAACAGTGTCTATTATATGCCAATGTCTATGAAAAACTTATGTCGAGTTTATGTAGGCTTCCTAAGAAGGCAATAAATCTAATTGACAGAAAAAATTAGAGGGGTGATTTCTTGTCGAAATATAGTGTGGGTCGTGGATGTCAATGTCTCTGCTTAGAAACACATTCCCTTGCAGATGGCAACAGTAAAGCAATCTTTAATTCCTTAGAAATCAAAAAACTGACAAATAAAATTGTTCAGATATTCTTTGGGAGCAAGTAGAAAGTGAAGAATTTTTTTTGTGAAATTTTCCGACAATGTCAGCAGAACAATTTGAAGATAACTCCAGCCTATATGACTCACCCTACCTACTCTTAGCTAAATTATTTTTTTCTCAAAAACCCTTACATTTAGCAAGAAATTGCAAGAGACCTTATTTGTTCAAAATGAATCAATTTATCAAAAATTAATTTTTCAATGGCATAAGATGAATAAGGAAAAACGTTTTTTGCAAAACAATATGTAGGGATGACTTTTTCTATGTCTTGCAATAATGGGGGGAACACCACCAAAATTTTAATTTTTTTGTTATTGCCTTCTAGCTCCCATAGAATGTCTGCTCAATTTAATTTCTGCCACTCTTTTGGTTTCTATGAAAAAAATTCAGAATTGATTTTGAGGTTCCATCTTTGGGGGGGCTCTTATCTAACCAGGGACTGCTCAAAAAATATTTTATTTAAAAAACCTACACTTTCTGAAAAGGAATACATTTTTTCGCAACTATTCATTTACACCATTTATATAGAGAAATTTGTCATGCACCTTCTTTCGAGCGGTATACTTGCTTTATTTGAACCTTCAATTTATCCAATGTGATAAGTTTTTGTGCATAAACTTCATTTTCTTCTAATGGTGTGAAATCCGGAATCGAGGATCAAGCAGGGGATGAAGGAGATGGATTCTCTTCTACCGATCCATCTGCCGGGAAACGTTTCATCAATAAAGTTTCAGATATTGATGCCGGAGTATGTTTTCCCTCATGTTTTGGTACTAAATGTTTTCATTTGTTGTTATCATTATTGTTATTGATCCAACAATGAACTTTCTAACAATGCTGCATCTAAACTTCATGTGCCCAAAGTTGAGTTGTTCGAGACCAGTAACAACACTTGACGGTTTACTGTTCTATTCCGGCAAATCGTGGCTACATCGGAAAAAACAAGAATATTGAAAATATTCAATTTAATGAGTTGAAGCATTCTAACCCTATAATGATCAATGAGTTGGTAAAAAACCATGAATGGCCAAATCCTCCATAACAATGTAAATTATGTCCAGTTCTGGTACTAAAAGTTAGGGTTGTCATCTCATAAACCTTAACTACCTCCCACCCCTCGTAGAGGGTGCAAGACAAACTTCTCAATTATAAATGAATAGTTGAGTAATTTAAAATAGAAATTGACCTGTATGAGCCTATTTACTCGCTGTATTATCTCCAGCAAACTCACACAAGCATGTAAGCATGTTTTGGATTATATTTTTGTTCTATCAAATTCATGGCATGTTGGTTTTCCTCCTTTACATTTCTCTCTTTTTTCTAGTATTGTAGAATTCGTGTTTTGTGTTCGTATTGAAAACCAACTATGCAATTTTTAATGAAAACCTTATTTTTGAAGAGCTGCTAATTTCTTCAGAGAACCTGTCTCAACCCAAAGTGAAGGTTCCACCCCTCCTATGATGTCTTTCAAGGCCTTCTTAGCAACTCAGGATGATAACATTTCCGAAAGTGAAGCAATTGAAAAATACAATGACTATAAACTGGAATTTCAGAGGCAACAGCTCAACGAGTTCTTCGTTGCACACAAAGATGATGAATGGTGAGTCGAGTTATTTTTTGTTTAATTTTGTTTTATTTTCTCCTCGGGAAAGTGTATGTGATTTCACCTAAAGCTTTGTTGTATATAAATTGCTTCCTTATACTCTTCTTATTTTCTTACTTTTAGTTCAATGTAAATAAGAAATGTTCAATTTGCAGCAACTTAATACATTTTCTGATCAGAATTCATTTCCTGGTTTCCTGTTTTATTTTGCAAAAAAATGATAATTTTGGTACTGTACTTTTCAATATCAAATATTCTAGTTCGTTTCTTGGATGTTATGATTTGTATATATGTAACTAAGCTTCATCTTTCTCAACAAGCCAACAAAATTCATGAAAATAAAATTCCTTTTCTTTTTCAAAATATTATTTTTCTTTCTACATCTTGGTGAAGGTTTGAATTTTTACTATTTCATGGTGGTTGGTTTCAAAACCAATTTATCCATAATTAGATAGAAGGAACTTGAAGAATGATTTCTTCAAGTCTTGCAGAAATGTCTTTTTGATTTCTACGCGAAACTTCGAGTAAAATAATAACAGAAAAAAGTAAAAGTAAAATATTTCATGGGATGTCTTGCTCAGAGAGGCCCAGGCTCTGTGATTCCTGATTTGCCCGCAACCTGTACTTTCCCTGGATATTGTCAGAATTGGCTCATGGACCAATCTATTTGTCACAAGATGATGAGGTGTGACATCTGTAATGTTCTCCGCTGCGCAATCATGGCTCTGGCGATGCAATCATAGGGTAATCTTTGTATTCTGTCAAAGGTTTTTTTGTTCTGTTCTTACTTTCTATGGCATGCCAGACTTTTGTCCCATAAGTGCTTATTGGTCTCACAACTGTGACATACATCCATCCCAGTATTTTTGGGTTATATACCTGAGTTTTACCAAACAGACTTCTGCACGGTTTCATAGGCTTTTTTGCTATCAGTATTCTCAATGTGTTTTTTCCACTGAAACTTGCTATCTAGGGTTATTCCAGACTTCAGATGTCCGCTCAGACATTTTTCCATTAATTTCATAGCTGGGAGAAATATTCATATAAAGCAAATAAAGGTGGTTTTATGCAGGACTGAGGACTGAGACTTAGGAAACAAACCATTCTAATTGGCAGCTGGCGCTCACGTGATTGCCATCTGCCACTTTTCCCGGATCTCTGTTCTAAGGAAGTCTGCATAAAACAACTTCATTCACTTCTAATAAATATTTTTTATAGCCACATTTTTGTTTTCTATTCTCTAGTTTGGGAGATATTCCTAAACGATTTGTTGGTTTCTCTAACAGGCTTTTTATATAAAAAAAGTATATAAACTAAAAGTAACTTGTTTGTATAATTTTTTAGGTCTCTTATATGAATGTCTCTTTTATTCTCTTCTTATCATTCGTCTTTTGATTAGCGTTATTTTTTTTACTATTGCCCTATTCGGGAGATATTCCCTATTACTATTTGAAAGCTTATCTGACAGGCCTTTGTTTTAAAAAATAATATAAAGAAAACTGGCTGAGGAAAACCTATGGCAAGTATGTAACCACAGAGGCTATCCGTCTAGTCAAAAACAAAGTGCCAATTAAATGAACTAAAATTAAATAAAAAGAAAATAAAGTTCATATTGACTTGATTGAAAAGTTACATCTAACTTGAAATTTTTGAGTGTTTTTCCCTGTTTTCGGTGAACGGAGATGCAAAGAAGAAATGATTAACTGCAAAAATCATATATTCTTATTCATATAACCATTGGACGCTTTCATTGCATACACTTTCCCGATTTTTAATTGGAGAACTTTGGTTGTCCAACATGTTTAAAATAGCTTTTTCTCTACAGCACTGAGAATCGAGACACCCTGAAACTTCTGCATTTACAAAAATATATTAAATGTGTTGTGTGTGAAACGAATAAAACGTGAATTTCAACTCTGCAATAAATGTTTATAAAAATGAAATCTGAAAATCGAATACTTGTGGATTTATCCTATATGCGTACCGTTTCATAAAAAGCTATGCGCGCAATGCATATGCTTTCGCGATTTTGGTTGTAAAAGGGTTAGTTAACCCATACAGGTGAGATTTTTCAACAACGACGTACCTAATTTTAATAGCTATTTTGTGTATGGAAATAAATTCATTTATGTCAGTTGGTTATTCTTGAAACTTGTAATTTTGCATTGTTCAGGATTGGCGAAGGAATTGCAAACAATAACTCGCCTCCATTGCGGAGCTTGTAGTTTTATTTTCAATTGTTTGTTCCGGAAGAATGCATCAAGAACAGAAAAATAAACAAGGTATACTATCTATACACGAGAATACAAATATGATAATTGTAATTGAAAGATGTCAACATCAACAATTTCCTGCAATTTCAGGAAGTTTTCCCTTTTATCTTAATCGATCAAAAAATTGCTCAAGGCAGGGGTTTTTCACCTGGGGTTTATGTCGAGAGACAAGGTTGACGCCTGTCTCACTCTGATTGGCCCAAACGGAAAAAGGGCATATTATGCCTATGGTAATAATCTAATTTATTTTCATATAAATTGAAAACATGAAATTATCTACTAATATGATACCCTGTTTTTAACCCTTTCAGTCCAAGTGGTTTCACTATGAAACCACCTCTAATAATATATATTCCACGCATCCCTATGGTTACATCTCAAAACAGCTGCAACAGTGGTAAGTCAAAGGCTTCCTCTTGGATTGGGTTGCAATAGTTCTGCAAAATGGCGCTGTACAGCGTGTAAAGTTGGTCTTTGCTTAGGTGACAAAAAAAATGTTTTCTTGCCTTCCACAAGAAATAATAATATTACTTGTATTATAAGTTGGGTCCTGGTCGTTACATGTAGAAACCACCATTTAAAAAAAATTGCAAATAGATATTCAATGAAATATATTGAATTTCATGTATTCTCGACCTCAAAATATGAGTTTATTTTGAATGAAATTTTTAATTTGGGCCTGAAAGGGTTAACAAGTTTAAAAGTATATCTATCTTCAAAGGGGATGAGGTGATCGATAGAATTAACACACTCGGAACTCGAAAACGACTCTGTCGGTTCTAACCAAGAACACGCTTCAGATGAGCTACAACAAGCAAAATTTCAAATCGATTGATTTAAAATTGCTAACTATTGCGTGCTCACAATTGAAAAATTCGAATAACTCAAAAAGCATTTTTCTATTTCCCCCAAAATCAATAGATTTCGTAGCATTATGAATACGCATAATCCGAATTTGGGCTCGATAGCTTCAAAATCGCGACTTCACATTTTCCCTTTACCGCACCACAGCATAGAAAGACTGCATTTTTTCGTCGACCTCGCATACCTTTATGAAAGGAAGTAATCCTATTTGCTGACCTCGGCTACGCCGCCGTAGTTGCCAGTTCTCACAGCTCTGGGAGAATGTTATTATCGTTTAAATTCTTTCCAAAGAATTATTTTCTAAAGATGAGTGGGCCCAAAACAAGGTCCGCAGTCGCTTGTGAACTTGGAACTGGAAGGGATTCCCAAATTTTCTTAATGATCCGTTACTACAAAATGGTTGAAGAACCCTGGCTTGAGATGTATCGGTCCAATTTAAATTTTCCTTTTCCTTTTGTTGAACATTTCTGAATATGTAACAGTTCAAATTATTCCGACTAGACAAACATTTTAAAATAAATTAGTAATAAAAGCCTTAGCTGCATTCGACAATCCTGAAGCAATTTTACAATAATTTCATGTAAAGTGAAAAATATTCGATTTTTTTGCATTGGTGAAGTTGATTTTTTCAATATTGCAAAAAAGTTCGATTCTGGCAGGATGAAAAAATAAAATTCTTTTTTGGGTAAATGATTCAGTGGATTTTTTGAAGGTCTTCCGAAGTGGTTTTGTAGCTCAAGTTCCATTTTACTAATTTTAATCATCGATTTTTAGGTTTCGGCTGAAATACCATCCTGAAGATTCTGTAAAACGCAAAGAAGAGCAAATGGCAGCACTTAAGGTAAGTTTTTCTAGGGAAACTATTCGACTTTCATTTCTTCTATTTTTAACTCTTTCGATTTTCGTGTAGAAATATTTACTAATGAAAATTAGTAAAAAAAAAAACTAAATGAATTGTGAAAAAAATGTTTGAATAAAAAATGTAATTTTTTTTAGAAAAGGGTAGAAGTATTTTTGGATTTATATAACTCTGGAAAATTGGCGGGAGTTACAGTCGATTGTTGCAAAACAAATCAGTTATTACATCTTATGGACACTGTTGTTGTAAAACTTGAAGGGGGCGCAGAAGAAGATTTGGCTACCCTTGATCAAGAATATGTTGGTGAGTCAAGCAATGATTACCAGAAAAATGGATCAGTCAAACATTTACGAGTACCATAAGATATAAATAAAATGTATTTTCAGAGTTGGAAGAGAAGTCGAAGGAACAGCAGAAAGTTAGGGACGAGATATTAGAGAGAAAAGCTGATAAACAAAATGAGCAGAAGAAAGAAGAGATCGAGGATCAATCAGAGAAATCTGACGCAAACGAGAAAAACGAAGAAGAGGAAAATGGGGAAATAAAAGAGGAGAAAGAAGAATCGAGCGAGGATAAGAAAGAGGAAGAAAAGACGGAATCTGCTGCTGAAGCAGGTGAAGTAATGGAAATTGACAACGATGATAAAAAACAAGCGGAAGATGAAAAAGTAAATGCCGACGAAAATGGTGAGAATGATACAAAGGAAGAGAAACCAGAGAAAAAGAAAGGTAAAATACATTTTATGTCGAATTTGAGAAGTTAAATATCCTTTATTGTAAAAAAAATAATTTGAACAGGCTACTAACTGAAGTTGATCATAATAAAAAATTATGATAAAAATTTTTGAATTCCGGAGAATATCGCATGACCTGGCCGAAATTGAGCTCGATAGCTTCAAAATTGCGTCCACAACGAAGCATTAAACACAAAGAAAATTCTTTCGACGTATTCTTAATCTCAGTCCTCTGAAATGGATTTCGCCATATTTTTTTATTGAGAAATTTTTAAGGGAGCCTATAATAAGTGCTTATCAGCTATGGATATGCGGGCATTTGCCTGCAAAATATTTGTATATCAATTCTAGTGTTAAATTATCTCCCCCGATCGAGGAAAAGAGCCTACTAAGTTTTCATCCTTCCTTTCAGAGAAAAAAAGGAAACGTTCTAGATCGTACTCTGGCAGCAGTAGCAGTTCGAGTAGCAGCAGTAGTGAAAGTGAAGACGAGAAGGAAGATAAAACTGAAGAAATTAAGGAAAAGAAGGAAGAAAAGGAGGACAAGGAAGAGGTGAAAGAGGAAGAGAAGGTGGAGACGATTGAAGAGGATAAACCAGAAAAACCGAAAGCTCTTCATAAAACTACCTCTATATTTCTGAGAAACTTGGCTCCTACTATAACAAAACAAGAAGTAGAAGCCATTTGTGCTAGGTAATTTCGAATACTTTTCTGATTTCGATTCATTCACCTTTAAATTTTTTTCCTCTTTCAGATACGCCGGTTTTCTCCGAGTAGCCCTCGCTGAACCTCAGCCGGAAAGGAGGTGGCTCCGTCGTGGATGGGTCACTTTCAAACGCGACGCCAATATAAAGGAAATCTGTTGGAACTTGAATAATATTAGACTTCGCGATTGCGAGCTAGGGGCGATAGTTAACAGGGATCTAAGCCGGAGAATCAGGGCCGTTAACGGTATAACGGCTCATAAGCAAGTTGTGAGATCTGACATAAATATCGCTTCCAGAGTGGTGCTCCACATGGACACAAAAGCTGGTTTATGGCTGGATGGAAGAGAGAGTAAGGAAGATGAGGGAAACGAATTGGTAAGGAGAAACTTTTTATTGGTGGTCATTAACGGGGGGTTGAGATTAATTCGTAGCGTGAAAGAGCTGCCATTTGGCGTTAAATATCTTGAGACTTCCTGGAAAATATTGACCAGAAAAATCATACAGATGGAATAGGTGGGTGGCACCTTTTTTTTGGCGTTCCGAAAGTTGTCTCAAAATTCTTATTATATTTCGTGTCCGTACAAAAATCTTTTTTTTGCGAATATCTCGCTTCCTGTAATTCTAATAACATGTGCATTTATCGTTTCTAACATTTTGTATACCAGGCGAGTCTTTGATTTTTTTACCATTTCTTCCAATTCGTCATAAATTTCAAGTGTTCATAATTAGTTATGCCACTCCTGGAAACCTGATAAATTTTTCCAAGCATAAACTCACCTTTTTCATCGGCGAACGAATAAATGAGTTACTTGATTTTTATTTAATTTTCCATGATTATAACGAATTCACCTTGCAATCACCCATATTTGCTCTGATTATCGTATAATAGATTTAACAGGTTGACAGATTGCTGGGTATGTTGGTTGGACCAACCAAACCTGCCACCGCTACTAAAACTGTCTATTGTAGCACACAAACAAGCTCATAGAACTAAACCTTTTCGTCTAATCCCATCAAACCCAGAAGCGAGATGATGAGTTGGAGTAATTCTTGAGTTCCTCTAGATTCAGCTTGGGAGGGCCAAAGACTCAAAGTCTGACCCTGTCTGCCGCTGGGCAATCACAGAGGATGTGCTCGATCGTTTCGTCCTCCTCTAAGCAGAGTCTGCAGAGTGAGAGAGAGAGAGACACAGAGAGAGAAAAACTTTATTAACCAGTCAGTCAAACTGCTATCGACCTAGGTCTTCCAGCCAGTTACATTTGCTTATATTAAACAAAAATAATATATTATTCTAAAAGAGTTATTATAATGATTTCAAATATTCGAAAGCTGGCAGCTTTAGTTTCTTCTTAGTAATGATGTATCAATGGATCCACAACATATCTGTTCATATGATTTGAGATGAACTTTTTGCCAAGTTGGTTTCTTTTCAGTATAGGTTCTATATTCGTTGTGTCATATAAGAGTTGGTTTGAAGGATTATGCAGTGGATTATTAGGGTTTCTCAGTTTAGTAATTTTTCTTAGGTAATGAAAATGATAAACAAAACAGAAAAAACATTCACATTTCTTCTGTTTTGTTTATCATTTCCATATACTTTCTTCTCGGGAAAATTGAAACTATTGAAGTCCACGCAGCTTGAGGCAGAAATTGCGATTTTTCTCATCCATACGGAAAATGTTTTCAGAGTTACGTCTTTTTGTAGAAATCTTTCTTCAGCCCATTTCAGACGTAAAAAAGGTGGTAATTTAAACTCGATTTCGCTTAATATCGATGGGTTCGTCATATGCCCAGTGTTATTGAAGAGTTCCATGGTACTCACTAAATTCTCAATAACATTAGAGAAAGGTAGATATGTTTCGAATTTTCCTTCTTTCGGAGGAGTGGCTCGTCTCATTTTGTCTATTAAGTTTGAAATTATAAACTCAGGTCGTCCAAATGTGACTTCTAGAGTTTCTAGGATTCTCTTCACGTTTTCTGGTGCAACAAGAAGTGGTTACACTGCATCTCTGGCTCTTCCTTTCAAACACTTTTGAAGGCGTATTAAATTCTCCTCTTCACACATGTCGAAAAGTTTGGTAGAACGTTCAAATTGGCTATTAAATAGGGGCCAGTCCTCTGGATTTTCATCAAAAATTGGTAATCTGTATTTGAAACTTTCCGTTCTGTCAGTATATTCAACCTTATTATCACAGTTGTCTTTCAAAGCATTACATATTTGATTCAAATTTTCAGATGTCATTGTCAGGAAATTATTCGTTGTTATAGTACGAGATCCCGCTGCAGAATCACTACGTTCATTACGTACAGAGTCAAACACACATTTTTACATACGTTTATGGATAGGAGAATACACTGATAACACCGCAGCCTGTCAAAAGTGGCCGCAAGTAATTTTAATTAAATTAATGTTAATCAATATTCGAAGAGAAATTTCGTTCACTCCGTATTGAAATAAAATATCATCCACATCATAGCAATGCATGTAGAGAATACTAAAATCCATGGCTGCCGTTGCACACTTGGCCGCAACTACCTCGCAGCCAGGTGTAAGCAGGTAACATTTCGATGTATTTCTACCTTCATAAAGTACACGGATGTTTTTGATATCAAATTAAAGCTAATTTTTTTTTCGAATATGATATATGGCTGCCTGTGAAAAAATGGCCGCAAGTTAGGTCTGCCATCTGTTGAAAACGCGAGATTGTGTTGACTCCGGCTCCAGAGTCCTGTTTGGTTCTGGAGCCATGAGTAAACCAACAAAGTCCTTGTAAATAGAATTCCTTGTGACAGGGCCATTCGTCTCTGCTTGGAATCAGAGAACTGAATGTTCCATCCGTACTGGTTCTTGTAATTAGTTGGTCAGTTATCATGCCCATCATCTCGTCTGCCTCCAGTTGGGCTACGAACCGATTGGGCACGAAAATTAGTTTGTCAAAGTCCAAACATTGTCTAGTTGGCAAATACGGAACTCTATAATGACAACAAAGTCTGTGACACTGCATATCTGTAATGTGTTATGTTTTATGGTTAAATCTGTGAATCTTTCGAACAGTTGCATTCAGCTGAAGTATCCAATTTTTCAAATTTTACAGATATTTTTTATTTTTGAAAAGCAACGTACTCCAAAACTACGCAATATACGACAAACTACATATACGTTTACCAAAATAGTCCAATATTCATTAGTTAGCGTTTAACTTACTTTTAAGAGCCAATTTCACCGAGGATATAAAAAACTAAGATTATATTTAATTGGCGTCAAGGAAAAAAACTCAAAGATTTATGTCAATTAGCTTCAGTGAAAATCGAATGTCTCTGTTTTGCGGATTTTTTTGCCCTCCTTAATTCACTACATAAACATAGCATAAGTCAATGTCTGAAACAGTTTCTTTGAATATTAATCTGAGTTTAAATAAAGCGGAGATTATTACCGTTTGGTGAAATTGTCTGTTAGACAGGTTTTTTGAATTTCTGTTATTTTTATGGTATGTTATACCAGGGGTGGGTAGTACCGATTCAACTTCATTATTATTTAGTTTTCAAGGCAAATCAGCCCGAAAAGGTGCGAGAATCTTCTGTCAAAATATATGCGCAAGTCAAAGACTCGCACTGTGTAATCATACATATCTTGCCTAGAATTACAAGAAACAGTCGAAATTAAAGAACTTGGGACACCATGCACATCCTGGAGAAATTACAGAAAGGGAAAATTGTTTTTTTTTTTCAAGAGAGCGCCTCGAAGAATTTACTACGTAGTTTCAGAAAAATCGTCATTCAAATCTTAAAACAGTTCGATTTTACAAACCATTATTTGTCCAAAAAAACCTCAATCATATTCTAACCTAATGAAAGCTATCTTGATGAAAGTATAAAAAATTCTTCATTAAATATTTATTTACTATTTCCTTTCTAGTCATTTGGTTTGAAGTCGAATAATCCAGTTCTACACAATATTACTGACTACCTCATAGAGGAAGCCAGTGCTGAAGAAGAAGAACTGTTGGGATTAGAACCGTGTGCAGATAATCAAGAGTCGACCATAGTGGATAGAGATGATACTCTAATAAATGTTCTAGATAGAATAATTCTTTATCTGCGAATCGTTCACTCCATTGATTACTACAATCATTGTGAATATCCTAATGAAGATGAAATGCCCAACAGATGTGGAATATTACATGCCAGAGGACCAGCCCCAACCGCTAAGGTAAGTTTTTGAGCGGTTCAAAGTGTAAAAAATGTTCGGAAACATAGTAGCTCAACACTGTGTCCAACGTATAACCGTCCTGTGCGAGGCGTCCGGTGCGTTTTCTGTGATGTTAGATTTATTACGATTACGATAAATCAGTCCAGGCAGCGTAGGCGCGTTTTACAACACACAAATTGGCACGCAGATAGAACATCGCAATCTTTCATTCATAAATTTCGAATACTTTTTATACTCGATTCATAGTAGGAATAAATTGATGTGAAAAGTTACATGTATAGCACCCGTTATCGTCAGAATTATCCTAACTTTTACAGGTGACATTAGTTATAAACAATTTTCGTGTGGAATGAAAATACTAATTGTCCTATCAAGTGCGGGCAAGACAGTTTCCGCAAGAGTTAGGAACAATATTATTTCTACAAGCGCTTGAAATATATAAATATATCCATTTCACGAAACAGATCCAATTTGATTTGATTAATTCATATATAATGACAGACGTACAAAGATTATAGAGTAGAAAGATAGGAAACGCCCTTATATCGCTAGTACTAAAAACCGACTACATTTTGGCCGTTGAAAACACATTTGACAATGAGATGGCGCTGAAAACGTATTATCAATACAGAAAAACTGTTCAATAACAGTTTTCTGTTTTATAATTGAGGGGAGCGAAATTCGAATTCTATTGTATTGAATTTCAATATTGAACTTGTTGAGACCAGAAAACAAACATCCTGAGCGACAAAACAAAAGGATGGTTTTGTTTTGTGACCAGGATGTCTGAACATTGTTTAGAATCGATTGGTATCGATGAAATACGATGTTGGATGTGATAAATTTTTATTTGCAATCTATAAAAAATTTACAAAAATTTGAAATTATGGACAACGAATAGAGCTTTGACTAGGATACAAGAGTATATGGTTATCTGCTATAGATAAGAGGTGTTTTTTCTGTGAAAACGTTTTGAATTAATAAACTTAATTGAATTTGTACAGTTTATATCAGAAATTGACATGAACCAATATTCAATTTATCGTCATAGGATACACATTTCCGTTACTTACATATTATATTTACAAAATTTTCAGAATCACAATTGAAAAAAACCTTACAGAGGTATACAAGACCTGTATTCAAGCCCGTCAGTATAATTTCTTCATGTCTTAGGGCCTTAAAAACACATTTGAAACACAGATGATGCTCACATCACTTTAGTCGTACAGTGACTCTATCAAATAAAGTGGCGACAATTGGAAATTTAGCAAGAATATGGCGGCTTAGAAGAACAGATCTCTAATTGGGAATGCGGATTGGCTCACGTCACATCACGTGACCAAATCCGCCATATTCTTGCTAAAACGATACGACAATTGTCGCCACTGTCTCGTTAGCCTAGTTGCACACAGACCGATTTTGGACGGCCCGGAATAAAATCGGCCAATATTTTATCGGTAGCAGTTGCGAGCACACTCACCGGATTTTTACCGGCCAAACGATCAGCCAAACGAATTCGACTGATATGGTCGGAAAACAACATTGAACTCAAGAAAGAACTCTTCCTTGAGTTCAATGGTAAACAATCGGTGCTAGAACAAACGTGTTCTTATACATGTACGCCACTACATCCCAGTATTGCCGGTATTGGACGGTTGCTCACCGGCATTTTACCGGCACCGTTCACTGGTCGGCGTGTGTGCCAGGTCCCGTTCACACACTTGGTTCACTATTGGGATTTGGACGACCGATATAAAATCGGACGTCCAAAATCGGTGTGTGTGCAACTAGGCTTAATGGCCGTATTTAGTCGCTTCGTTTCCTATCTTTCTACTCTATAATCTTTGACAGACGTAATTATGCATCTATGCATAATATGCGTTTGGTGCATAGAGACATGATAGAATTCAATTTACTCTATAATATTTGCGTGTGGGAAAAGCCCCCGCGAATCCCGAAAGAAATTTTTCTACAAGCGTGCGCGTTCAACCTTTTTCCCGCACGCATTTCAAGTTGCAAAGAGTCACTTTCCCAAAAGGTGCGGGAAAAACGCCTGCTATTTCTTTCCCGCACGCAAATGCGGGAATGGATTAGCAGGGGTTTTTCCCGCACGCAAATATTATAGAGTAAATTAAATTCTATCATGTCTCTATGGCTGAGTTCGGCTTGAAGTTCTACAGATCGAACGGAGAGAGCACGGGGAACGTGACGTCATTATTAGATTTCGTTCCCGGTCATTTTCAAACCCGAACGTACTGGGAGTTCTCTGTCGACATCACCTAGGAGTTTCAAATGGTTGTCAGGACGTCAAGTTGACAACTTTTTGCCGCGTCCTATTTTGGCACTCCGAAAATAATTTTATAGAAATATTGGTGAAAACCAACGACGTTACCAATGGTAACGACATGCAGAATTATGTCTGTCATTATATATGAATTAATCAAATGAGATATGATCTGTTTCGTGAAATGGATATATTTATATATTTCAAGCGCTTGTAGAAAAAATATTGTTCCTAACTCTTGCGGAAAGTGTCTTGCCCACACTGCCGTTGCCCGAACGATGCGAAGCAGAGTTCGGGTAAGCAGTTGAGTGCGGGCAAGTATCACTTTTCGCACTTGATAGGAAAATAACTATATTATGATTGATTCAGATTCCAGTGAAATGAATGATAAACATTTTACTTTTATTGATTGTTTTCAGTAACATTCTTTCTAGCTTACTTATGTTCTCTCATAATTAAATTTAAAGGTACTTTGAGTTCAGTATGAAAATTTCGTACTTCTGAAAAGAACTGATTGTAAAAAACTGATGAAATATACGTATAACAGACGAAAATTTATCGAAAACGGCCCAATTCAAAGTTTATGGAGTTAACCAAAACAAAACTGTTGGAATAAATCGCTAGTGCACCGGCAACTTAGCACAGTGTTGAAAACCTGTCTTATATAACATTTTACTGGTGTAGTGACTACATAGGAAACCATCTACGCCGGACACGCGGCAACTCTGATTGTTTAAGACGGACACTTTAATCAGACCTTCTGTAGGGCGCAATCTATTCAAGTTTTTTTTCAGACCGACATGACTCAGTTCATAGGTGAGCCCATCGAAAACAAAATGTCGAACTTTTTGCCAGAAAAAAAGAAGGAGGAGAACAAGAACGAAGCAAAATTGATCCAACTTAGTCTTAAAGATCAGGATACGGAAATTGATAAGTTTATCCAGGCTAATACAAGAGAACTGGCGAAAGATAAGTGGTTATGTCCGTTATCCGGTAAAAAATTCAAAGGTCCAGATTTTGTACGCAAACATATTTTCAACAAGCATGGTGAGAAAATTGAAGAAGTAAAAAAGGAGGTAGACTTCTTCAATAATTATTTAAAAGATCCAAAAAGGCCTATGTTAACCGATGCCCCACAAACTAAAAGAGAAGAAATACAGGCTCCTTTTAATCATCCAAAGTAAGTTCTTCAGACTATCACATTATTCAAGAATATAATTGAGTAACTTGCTAATAAAAATTAACTTTTGTTAATCCTGTTGGTTGAGTTGAACTTTCCATAGTTTCAAATGATTCCTGAAATGACGAAGTTTTCATTTTAATCTAATTGAATGATTATTGCCCTTGGTTATATTATTCAATTTGTTTCAGCAATTACGGAGGTGGCGGTGGGTATGGTGGGGGTTATGGACGTCCACAACCTTACAACAATTACTATCCACCTAGGGCCAGAGGTTATGCTCCTAGGACAAGGTAGAGTGAGATTTTCATTAAAATATATATTTCCTTGACAAAGTGTTCAATTTAGATTCATTATATCATCAATGTTTTTTTTCAGGGGAAGTCCAGCTGATTTCAGGCCTGTAATTCATTATAGAGATTTAGATGCTCCAAGAGAACCAGAAGAATTCATTTAAATATATTGGTAGAATTATATTTGATTCCAGTTAGATGACAATTACTTTATGTGTGTTAAATAAAGTGTATGTTTTCTCAAGTTTTTTTTTTCCTTTCCTATAGAAGTGGTAATAATTCAATGAAGGCTCGTCAGGGTATACAGAGTCGGCAGAGCCAACCCAAAAATAATCGAGAAATAAAAAAAATTATAATTTTGTTCTCTTATACTTATTCTGAGTGGTCAATTTAGATAATTAAATCTCGAGTTATTCCCTTCTATAATGTATTATGATCAACATGTACGGTCGGGCCGCATCCAATTATTTAATTTCGAAGTTCTCTTTTATCCTTTATAAAGTTATGGAACTACAGGGTCCGGCAAAAAAACCTCCCTGATTTCAATAGGCATTTGCAAAAAGAATAAGAAACATACAGAACAATTACTTATATTAGTGAATAGCCTATATGATGCCATTTTACATCACTGAGTACACTTTACTTGATTTTGAAAATTATGTCTGTTAAATGATGTCCCCCATTGTTAAGACATTCACGAAGTCTTTCCCTGAAGTTTGGTTCCAACAGGACGGAGCCACAGCTCACACTGCTCGGCGGTCCATGGATATGTTAAGAGAGTTGTTCCCTGGACGTCTTGTTTCTTCAAGAGGAGACATTTCCTGGCCCCCAAGGTCACCCGACTTATAACCTTGTGATTTCTTTCTGTGGGGGTACCTAAAGGCTGAAGTGTACAAACATCGTCCCAGAACTCTGCAAGAACTAAAAGATGCCATTAGGCAGGAAGTGGCAGCCATTCCAAGGGAAGTTACACGAAGAACTATGGACAACTTCAGGGAAAGACTTCGTGAATGTCTTAACAATGGGGGACATCATTTATCAGACATAATTTTCAAAACCAAGTAAAGTATACTAAGTGATGTAAAATGGCATCATATAGGGTATTCACAAATATAAGTAATTGTTCTGTATGTTTCTTATTCTTTTTGCAAATGCCTATTGAAATCAGGGAGGTTTTTTTGCCGGACCCTGTATATAACGCCTACGACGCAGGCAGTTACCACCAAAGCCAATTCCTTGTTAGATATATGTATGTTGAATCAATAAGTAGTCAAATTTTGAATTATATAGTCTTAGAAATCTTTTATTTGTACCGTTTAAGAGTGGTTTAGTGATTTTTCTGACCATAAAGATATTTCAGAACCTAACTGAATTTCGAAATTTTTCAAATAATAGAAATACTTCTATGTTGATTCTGGTTGAAAAATTGTTTCCTAAGAACTAACTACAACGAAAAAATGAAATAAAATATCAAAATAGGTAACGTTTTCAAAATGAAATCCATGATTTCGAAGATTCTAGCAATTTGGTCACCTATATTTGGCTCGTTCCAGAATCGCATCTTTTCAATCTGTTATAGCACTACCGTTCCTCAATTACGATCAGAGCAAAGTAACCTGAAAATCTGCTCGCTTACTTTCCTTCGAGATGCAATTCTGCTATTGAGTTTTAATTTTTATTTTCTAATTCTAAGGTAACACGATGTTGTCTATCTGAAGGACTCTAAATTTTTTGCATAAAGTGGATAATTTGATTTGATATTTTTTACTGAGAGTAAGCCATGATATGATGAACGCTAACAAAAAGTCAATAAATTTTTCAGTAGCTACTGGCATTAAATATTTTTTTTTTATTGTATCAATATTACAAGCAATCAGAATATTCTATTCTTTAAGCTCATTTGTTGGCGTTAGAGCAGGCTGCTCTCAGTTATCGTGATGAGGAACTGTCCATTGACAGTTCCGTCTCAAAACTCTTTCAGGTCTGCTGGCCATTTTCGTTTGAGTCTCCTACCAACTCTTTGCTCCTACTGTGCTGAGGTTCGGTCAGTGGGTGTATCAGGATGTTCGTATGTTCCTCAAGCCTTGCGTGGTGTTTATCGCTTTCATTCTTTATGACGTCCTTCACGTAGGGTATGTTCAAGTCATCGTGTAGGGTCTCATTGGAAACATACCATGGTGCATCTGCTATCATCCTAAGAATTTTGGACTGACTTCTTTGGATTATTTTAATATTTGATTTGCTGGTGCAACCCCATATCTCGATTCCGTAAGTCCAAATTGGCTTTATGATGGTTTTATATATCAGTAATTTGTTGTCTATTGCCAGTTTTGATCTTCTTCCCATGAGCCAGTGCAATTCTTTAACTTTGAGATCTATTTGTTTACGCTTTTTGATGACGTGTTCTTTCCATGTTAGTCTCTTGTCCATGTGCATGCCCAGGTATTTTACTGTGGGAGATTCAGGTATTTGTGTATGGTTTATATGCACTGGGGGACATTTGCCCTTTCTTAATGTAAAGTTCACTTGTACAGATTTCGTCTCGTTGATCTTGATTCTCCATTTACTCAACCATTTTTGTATATCGTCCAGGTGATTCTGCAACATGTGAGAGGCTTTTATAGGGTTTTCGTCGCTTGCTAAAACAGCGGTGTCGTCTGCAAATGTTCCCATTAAAGTATGTGGATTGGTTGGTAGATCAGCTATGTACAATAGATACAGTAAGGGACCAAGAACACTTCCTTGTGGTACTCCAGATGTTATGGGTAAATTTGTCGATATTTTGTCATTCACTCTCACTCTAAATTTTCTGCTGTTCAGATAGGATCTCAGAAGTTTGAAATACGCTATTGGAAGAAATGTTTTGATCTTGTAAAGTAGGCCAGGGTGCCAGACCTTATCAAATGCTTGGCTCACATCCAGAAATGCGGATGTGCAGTATTTTTTCTGTTCCAATGCTTGGTTAACTACGTGGCTTAGTCTGTGTGCTTGCTGCGCACTGTTGAGTGAGCTGCTCGAAACCCAAATTGATGATCTGGTATCCATTGCTCTGTTGTTGGATTTGAGTTGATTCTTCCCAGTACGAGTCGTTCGAGGATTTTTGATGTGACTGGAAGCAGACTGATCGGCCGATATGAGGTAACAAAGTTTGGATCTTTTCCAGGTTTTGGGATGAGAATGACGTCTGCTGTTATAAACTGCTTTGGCCAGTAGTTTTGTGTAAGTATGGCGTTGTATGAATTCTTCAGTAAGATAACCCCCCTTTCTGGTAGCTCTTTCAGCATTTCATTTTGTCAGATCCTGCTGCTTTTTTTATTTTGAGGTATTTGATTTCCTCTTGAACTTCGGCTGTTCTGAGAGGTTTGATAGGTGTTGTATAATCAGGTATATTCAGAAGTTCCCTCTCTATTTCATAATCTATGGCGTCGTCGTTGGGGGTAAACACTCCGGCTAGGTGTTCTGCAAATAATTTGGCCTTTTCTTCATCGTTTCTAGTGTATAATCAGGTTATTGAATGTGCACAGCGCTTTCTCAATTTCATCTGGGTTTTTCAGGCTCACATCAAGGCTTACCGTTTCTTCAATTTTGTTTCGGTATTCGTCCCAGTCGGTTCTTCTGTTGTGTAGTCTTGGAATTGTTTTTTTATATATTGCAAAGGCACCGACTGTTGCAATTATGGGGGAGTGGTCCGATGATAGGTCGTAGCTTGGAACAATATCCATGTTTGTAGAAGAGATGCCGTTTGTAACGAAGAAGTCCAGTAGGTCTGGAATCTTTTTGGGATCAGTCGGCCAATATGTGGGAGTGCCAGTTGATAAGAAACTGTACCCATTTTGTTGTATGAGACTAGCAAGTTCCCTACCCTTAGTTGTGGTGAGTCGCGACCCAAAGAGGGTATGTTTGCTGTTATAATCTCCTCCTGCTACGAATTTAGGACCCAGTGTTGAAAAGAAGTCACTGAAGTTCTCTTTTTTGATGTTGTGACGTGGTGGACAATACACTGCAGCAACTTTTATATTGTATGATGCAAGCTATACCTTTATAGTTGTAGCTTGTATCAGGTCTTTATTGTATTTCGGTAGTTCCACATGATTGATGGTATTTTTGACGATGATGGCGGTGCCGGCATGTGCGGTGTTGTCGGGATGATTGGTTGTGTATTAGGGTATGTTGAAGTAGGATCTCTCTGTGAAGTGTGTTTCACTTATCAGTAAGATGTCTATTGAGTTGTAATGGAGAAAAATTTCTATTTCATTTTTGTGTTGTAGAAGACCGTTGGCATTCCACTCGGCAATTTTAATGAAGTTAGTGAATTTTACTCATAAGGGTTGTTAGCATGTTCATCATCATGGTGTTCTGTTGAATTAATTGTTGAAACATTGTTTTAAATTCTTCTAGAAATTTGTTCATTACATTTGTGAGATCATTTGGTTGTTCTTGATTTTTTGTTTTAACTGCAGTGGCATAACTTCTTGTTGTTTGCTGGTAGTGATGTGGGAATGTTGTTTCTTCCTGGCGAGATTGTAATTTTGGATATTGCTGATTATCTATGGGGGGTGATGTATGTTGTGTTTGTGTTGAGAACGTTGTTTGCTCATCGTTGTGTGTCCTCCTGTTTGTATGGCTATGTTGTGAATGTACTTTAGTGCATATATATCTTTGTTGTTAGTGGCTGGTTCTAAGTCTACAAAGAAGAGATTTAGTGGTTCTTTCGTCTGTCTACGCCTTCCATTAATTATATTCCTGACTTGGTGTCCTTTGTTTGCTAATTCGTTCTTGATTACGTTAGGATCTGTTGAGTGATGAAGGTGTTTTATCACTATTCTATAAGCGCGCTCTTCTTTTGGCTGGTATGTGTGATGAACTATATTGTTATCACGCATAAACTTAATGAGTTTCCTATATGTCTCTGGTGTTGAACTGTTTATTTTTATGGTATTGTATGCCAAGCATTCAGTGGAATATTGTTCGTCCTCTGCAACTGTTCTCAGTCTTTCTACCACTTTTGTATAATCCATAACTCCATAGATGAATATCGGAGGTGGTTTAGGAAAACTATTTGTGCTATTGTTGGATTGTTGGGTATCTTCGTTCAGGTTACTGAGAGCATTGAATCTGTTAGTAGTAGCTATTTTTGTTGTGTTATTGGCTTTTATTTTCCTTCTTTTTGTAGTTGTAGTTTTGATTACCTGCCATTTGTTATTTTCTCAAATCCTCGAAATTCTTCGTCGCTTGTTGATGACATTCGATGATAGTATGTATTTGTCTCATCCATTGGAGTATCATTTACCGATGTATTTGCGGGGACATCCTGTGATGTTCCTGGTTGGTGCTTTGGTTGGCTGGAATATATTTGTGATTCCAAATGATCGGGGTTTGATATCGGGTTCATTTAGTTTAGCCGATTCAGCAGCACGCCACTGGAATCTGGGCGAAGACGTTATCAAAGTGATAACATCTGTTATTCACTTTCAAGTCCTTTCTCACTAGTGTTTACTATTTTACTTAATTGATTGTGTCTTTTCCCACTGATTTTTAGCACAAAATTGTCTTTTGTTGAGCTACAATTATTTCAGGTCACCGTTGATGAAAGTTGGTTCAGAAATTTTTTTGTTTCTCCTCACCGCGAGTACGATTTTATCGCGTCAATATATGAGCGTAAATGATAACCGTTCGCGGCAGATGCTTCACCTTGAATGGCATTAAATATATAAAAGAAAAAAAAAACATTCTTCTATTCATTTTATTCATACAATATTGTATATCCATTATTGATTGCTGCATAAAATCCAGTGATGAAGTCTTCTAATTGCAGGACCTTGAATTTTTTCAGTGAACTTTTTACACAGAATGAATATTCTTATTTTAGAATAAGATCTGGCAATATTTTTCACTAAAAGAAAGCCATGATGTCTGTCAATCGCTGAGGAATCTATAAAAAATGTTCTTTCAAGAAAGGGAACAAATCATCAACTCGATCATCAAATTTTTGGGACTGAATAGTTGCAAATGCTTCGAGTGAATTTTCATCTCTATTTTTTGTTAAAATCATCAAATTCCTGATTGAAATCTCTACATTTTGTCATATCTTTATAACTCCATATGATGGTACATGAAGTCCCCCTGAAACAAACAAAAAATAAAATCATCTCAGTTTCATATTAAATGATCTCATCTCACCTTTATTTTTGAAGGATATTAAAATTCCCTCAAGTCTGGAGGTTAACTTTTATTGGTCACAGTATGATTCTCTACATTTTTCGAATATCTTTTTATCAATGTGGCACTTAAGATTTCTCTGAATGATGGGCAGCATTTTAAGAAATACGTTGATCTTGTCTCAAAAAGTCCATCACTTCTTTCATTTGTTGTATTTTATTTCTTAGAGACTTAATGGTTTTTCTGGCATTGTATAATTTCCTTCTATATGATGCTTGACATTTTTTCAATTCGATGTTTCTATTCATCAATTTTGAAGGAGAAATACTGAAACAAGTTCAAAAAATTTGTGAATCTATCAAAGATATTCAAAAATTGATATAATTGGGAACTTACCTATAATTGTGAAGTGATTCAACCATTGCAATTATTTTTTCTTTAGAATCACTACTAAAAGTTGTTGATGGTGATGAAGATGCAGCATTTTGAGACCTGCAATTCACAGTGTATCATGATTTAAATGCCCAAAATATACTTTCATTGTTTTCTTAACAATAATCTTGGTTTCTTACATATTCCCAGTTTTTCTTGTGTGCCTCATCACAGTTGAAGTGTGTGATTCCTCATTAGCTGAAGTATCAAGCAAAGAGTCATCCAATCTACTGGTTGAAGGCGCAGAACTGCAGATTGATGAATTTATAGGTATATTCATTTTCAAAGATGGAACAGCCTTATACATCAATCTTTTTCCATTCAAATAATCTTCTTTTCTAAAATGCTCCGAACATACTACAGAATTTTTCGTCCATTTCCATGCCTCAACAGGGATACCCAATATCTGAAGCCATTCTTTCAAAGTCTGTTCTTCTTTTGGAAAGCTGCAACGATTAGTTATAATATAATTATAATATTATAGTGTATTAGTATTAGTATGATTTTCATCGGTCCCAATAGTGTCAAAATAGTATTTTGATAGATTTCTTGATAAAATAGGGGGTAAATGAGCGGATATTTTTGAAAGAGAACAAGAATAAAAAAACTACTATTTGATACTATTATAATCGGGAAATGAAATTGGAAATACGGGTGGGCCGTAAACTCCGTTTGCTAATTAGCAAAACTCAATACTTACGTGTGAAAACTAATGTTTTTCGCAGGCGGAAACTTAGTGTTATTCCTGCACTTTTTTACCGAACAGTAAGCCATCGTAAATGTCACAGATTACAGAGTACAAATGTCCAGGTGTTCAGCGAAAAAAACTAATAAAACCACACGAATCAGCTAAATACAAAGATATTCTTCAATAATATTCGTTTTCGACGTAGATAGACTATGTAGATAGAGGAACGGTTTTCGACAATATTTGACAGAGACTTTCTCTATGATATTTGACTTGACTTGACAGCAGCTAAATGCATAGAGAAAATCTCTGGTAGAGACAAAGATATTACCAAAGAGTAACAACTGTAAGTAAGTAGTAACTGTTGTTACTCTTTGATATTACACACCAAGATAGAGCATAGTGAGAGAGAAAACGTCCTCGAAATAAGATAGCTATATGTTTATATTCTGATCAAAACCAAAACAATAAACCACATACAGCGATTGGTTGAAAAGACTCGTGTTTTCCGAAGTTATCCGAAGTGATGATCAAAACCAAAACAATAAACCACATACAACGATTGGTTGAAAGAATCGTGTTTTCCGAAGCTATCCGAATGATGCTGAATTGTCAAGCAGCGTTGGCAATATTTTTGGAAAAGTATATAATCCCAGGTTTTCGCTTCCGTTCGAGAGGAAATATGACATAATTATTTCAATGTAAAATGTATCGGCTATTGAATAAATGATAATACTGACAATACTAATGCTTGATGAATTCAGGATATGTTCTAAGCCAAGTTACATAATGAAATTATGTTCATAAATTTAATATAAAAAAATAAGGAGATGACGAAGAAAGAAGTTTGGCAACGTTGTTTATTCAACAACCCACTTCGAATGGCCACATGTTTACATATTCTCGAATCTTGAATGATACAAACGTTATTGTTGGACGATTTACGTGAAAACGGTGTTAGACAATAACTAGAAACTGCAAAAATGGTGAATCGCTGTGTGGTGTGCAAAAAAAGCAGCAGTAAAAGCAATGGAAATCCATGCACCGGTAAGTAAACAACAACAAACGATATTTTTCCATAGGCGTAACTTGGGATACCTAGCTTTTTTCATTAGTCTCGTACTAATTTCGTATTGTTTAATTCATCACTAAAGAATTTTTCCTCTCATTAGAATGCCTACTGATAGTGCTCGACAGAAATTATGGATGGACCAGTTAAAACTGAAAATTTCAGAATCTTCCAAATGGGTATATGTTTGCTCTGACCATTTCTGTGACGAAGATTTCATCCTTAAATTTGGAAAAAAATGTTTGAAAACGGAAGCTATTTCATCCAGGATTTCATTGCCTGATCCTTGGTGAGTATTCTGAATATTTTGAATGTATCGAGTGAAATCAATCATTTAAATAATGTTACTATAATAAATCAAGGGATTACACAATTCTTATTGAAGAATCCTAATTTTTTATATTTTATTTCAGTTCAAGTAACACATTAGCGGCTTCAGACGAAAGGTATATGACCCAGGACCCATCAGATGTTGGTAAAGTTGGGGAGTCCTCAAAATTGATTGGTTCTGAATTATCAGAAACTTCAGATTTGTCTGCTACCGCAAGTGCTTCAGATTTATCTGCCACATTGACTGCTTCCGATTTATCTGCTACAGACATGTCTGTTGCTTTGGCCGCTCCAGATTTATCAGGCAAAGTGGATTCCTTAGAAGTATTTGATACTGAAAAATTTGCAGCACCACATACAAAAACGTGAGTGTATTGAATATTATTTTGAATGCATCAGGTGAAAACAATCATTTAAAAAGTGTTTGTCTTGCGATCATTTCCAACCATAATTTATGTTGATATGTTTTCATTTCAGTTCATGTTGCACATCGACTGCTTCAGATGGAAGGAGTGTGACCCAGACTCTCTCAGATATTGGTAGAGTAGAGGAATTTCCAAAACAGAGTGGTCTGAACTATCTAAAACTTCAACAGCTTCAGATTTGTCTGCTACATGCAATGATTGCACTAGTCTGTTGATACCCCTCATCAAAGAAACTACGTGTATTTCTTTTATTTTCAAATTTGGTAGTATCTGTCCATTGTCATGTTGTCACACTTTCAGAATCCTATTGTTTCGTTTATATATTCTATTTTCCAGATCTATATGTACTAAAAATGATGGATAATTTTTATCTTGTAATAGTGTGGTACTCACCACATTTTCAATTGTGCAAAATGGTTGAAAACAAAATAATACTTGATTCAAGTTCAGCAATGAATTCAGTAATCTAATAAAAGAATTATGCTTCCTAATTAGTCCCTCTTATTATAAATGTTGCATATAAATGTTGAGCTACTGGATTATTGTGATATGTTTTTATAAAGGAATTTTTTGTCAGTATTAAGTTTTCAATCATTTAATAAGAACATTCAATCATTTAAATTTTAAGTATAATTTTGATAGACGCATTAACTATTTTGAGAATTGTCTGAGTCTTGTTATTAATTTATGTCATTGTACTGTAATGTTTTTCTGGATGAAGTTGTATAATAATAATTAAGAATTGTTCTTATCAGATTTTGTTCATTTTTTCTATAGGAATATTTCTTCTATTCCTGTTCGACTACAAAAGCAAATTTTAATGAATTATTGCAATTAATTTCTAAATAAAATGTAGAAAACGATATTTAAGGCTATATCACATATTATTTTCTACTGAAATACTAGCTATCAACATGAACGAATCTGTATTTTTGGAATTATTGAAAAAATAAATTTTTCCTCACATCAGTGGTTTATCATTTTTTTTTTGAAATATTAATTTATCAAAAAATTTCCCTTGACAAAGTAAGCGAACGGCCTAGTGCAAAACCTGAAATAACTTGATGTATGGGCAATGTTATGGATCATACTAAACAAATATTTATTTTTTGGAAGAAACCAATCTTAGTCAGGAAGTTTTTTCACGGAATTTGAAGTTTGGATAGTCGACAATCATATGTGTGAATATTTCGTTTTGACTCTCGTTAAAACTTCGGAGATATATCGGCAAAACTTCGTGCTTCAGATTGGTAACCCGAATTGATATCCCAGGGTTGAATAGGAGCGGTCTGCAAGCAGTAAAAGAAATTTTTTTACGGAATATCATAACCATTTGTGCGAAAATTTCTTCTAAAACTTCGGAGTTATATCGAAAACAATTCGTGCCTCAGGTCATTTCAGTTCAATTTAACGAGAAATTATATCAAACAATTTTATTTTCCAAACGAATTGATGTAATTATCAAATTCATATACACCCATCATTACTATTCTTCACACCGCTATAATAAAAGATATTACATATTATTATTCACAACTTTTCAACTACGCCACTGGTTTCTGTTTACTATTGCCGCGTTGGTTTGTAAACATTCAGTGTTTACTTTGCGGACAAAACATTCCATGCATTCAGTATAGGGATGCTCCATCTTGGTGTGTAATATCTTTGGGTAGAGACCAGAGTATCTGGTGTCCCCCGTGTTGCCTATCTATTCGGCAGTCTCTCTCAGAGACAACCTGGTCTCTCTCATAAAGTAAGTCATGGGTGTGTTCTGTGGTCTCTCTTTTCTCTAGCGGTGTGAAGTTGGCTGACAATTTCTAGCTGACAGAATCCCGAAGATACCCGAAGCGGCGACGGCCGCCAGTGGCGTACCCCTACTATTATTTTCGCCGAAAAATCGCTTCTGCATTACGAAATGAGATTAGTAGTGGAAATAATATAAATATTTGATGTTTGGCATATATAAATTTGATAATTCGAACAATTCGTTGGAAAAATGAATTTGTTCGATATAATTTTTCGATCAATTGAACTGAAATCGTCTAGGCGCGAAGTTTAATCTATATAACTTCTATGTTTTTATCAGTTTCAAGATGAGATTTTCACTCAGATGATGGTCAACTATTCAGGATTCATAATCCGTAAAAACCTTTACTTGCACCCCTTGCAAACTACCCTTTTTCGACCCTTTTCCGTATAAAACACCGAATTCGCGCTAGGAAGCGCGCAGTCAGCTGACCATAACTTCTATGTTTTTATCAGTTTCAAGATGAGATTTTCACTCAAATGATGGTAAACTATTCAGGATTCATAATCCGTAAAAACCTTTACTTGCACCCCTTGCAAACTACCCTTTTTCGACCCTTTTCCGTATAAAACACCGAATTTGCGCTAGGAAGCGCGCAGTCAGCTGACCATAACTTCTATGTTTTTATCAGTTTCAAGATGAGATTTTCACTCAGATGATGATCAACTATTCAGGATTCATAATCCGTAAAAAACTTTACTTGCACCCCTTGCAAACTACCCTTTTTCGACCCTTTTCCGTATAAAACACCGAATTCGCGATATAAAGCAGCGCAGTCAGCTGACCATAACTTCTATGTTTTTATCAGTTTCAAGATGAGATTTTCACTCAGATGATGGTCAACTATTCAGGATTCATAATCCGTAAAAAACTTTACTTGCACCCCTTGCAAACTACCCTTTTTCGACCCTTTTCCGTATAAAACACCGAATTCGCGATATAAAGCGGCGCAGTCAGCTGACCATAACTTCTATGTTTTTATCAGTTTCAAGATGAGATTTTCACTCAGATGATGATTAACTATTCAGGATTCATAATCCGTACAAACCTTTACTTGCACCCCTTGCAAACTACCCTTTTTCGACCCTTTTCCGTATAAAACACCGAATTCGCGATATAAAGCGGCGCAGTCAGCTGACCATAACTTCTATGTTTTTATCAGTTTCAAGATGAGATTTTCACTCAAATGATGGTCAACTATTCAGGATTCATAATCCGTAAAAAACTTTACTTGCACCCCTTGCAAACTACCCTTTTTCGACCCTTTTCCGTATAAAACACCGAATTCGCGATATAAAGCGGCGCAGTCAGCTGACCATAACTTCTATGTTTTTATCAGTTTCAAGATGAGATTTTCACTCAGATGATGGTCAACTATTCAGGATTCATAATCCGTAAAAAACTTTACTTGCACCCCTTGCAAACTACCCTTTTTCGACCCTTTTCCGTATAAAACACCGAATTCGCGATATAAAGCGGCGCAGTCAGCTGACCATAACTTCTATGTTTTTATCAGTTTCAAGATGAGATTTTCACTCAGATGATGGTTAACTATTCAGGATTCATAATCCGTACAAACCTTTACTTGCACCCCTTGCAAACTACCCTTTTTCGACCCTTTTCCGTATAAAACACCGAATTCGCGATATAAAGCGGCGCAGTCAGCTGACCATAACTTCTATGTTTTTATCAGTTTCAAGATGAGATTTTCACTCAAATGATGGTCAACTATTCAGGATTCATAATCCGTAAAAAACTTTACTTGCACCCCTTGCAAACTACCCTTTTTCGACCCTTTTCCGTATAAAACACCGAATTCGCGATATAAAGCGGCGCAGTCAGCTGACCATAACTTCTATGTTTTTATCAGTTTCAAGATGAGATTTTCACTCAGATGATGGTTAACTATTCAGGATTCATAATCCGTACAAACCTTTACTTGCACCCCTTGCAAACTACCCTTTTTCGACCCTTTTCCGTATAAAACACCGAATTCGCGATATAAAGCGGCGCAGTCAGCTGACCATAACTTCTATGTTTTTATCAGTTTCAAGATGAGATTTTCACTCAAATGATGGTCAACTATTCAGGATTCATAATCCGTAAAAAACTTTACTTGCATCCCTTGCAAACTACCCTTTTTCGACCCTTTTCCGTATAAAACACCGAATCCGCGATATAAAGCGGCGCAGTCAGCTGACCATAACTTCTATGTTTTTATCAGTTTCAAGATGAGATTTTCACTCAGATGATGGTCAACTATTCAGGATTCATAATCCGTAAAAACCTTTTGTTGACCATCATTTGAGTGAAAATCTCATCTTGAAACTGATAAAAACATAGAAGTTATGGTGGTCAGCTGACTGCGCCGCTTTATATCGCGAATTCGGTGTTTTATACGGAAAAGGGTCGAAAAAGGGTAGTTTGCAAGGGGTGCAAGTAAAGTTTTTTACGGATTATGAATCCTGAATAGTTGACCATCATCTGAGTGAAAATCTCATCTTGAAACTGATAAAAACATAGAAGTTATGGTCAGCTGACTGCGCGCTTCCTAGCGCGAATTCGGTGTTTTATACGGAAAAGGGTCGAAAAAGGGTAGTTTGCAAGGGGTGCAAGTAAAGTTTTTTACGGATTATGAATCCTGAATAGTTGACCATCATGTGAGTGAAAATCTCATCTTGAAACTGATAAAAACATAGAAGTTATGGTCAGCTGACTGCGCCGCTTTATATCGCGAATTCGGTGTTTTATACGGAAAAGGGTCGAAAAAGGGTAGTTTGCAAGGGGTGCAAGTAAAGTTTTTTACGGATTATGAATCCTGAATAGTTGACCATCATCTGAGTGAAAATCTCATCTTGAAACTGATAAAAACATAGAAGTTATGGTCAGCTGACTGCGCGCTTCCTAGCGCAAATTCGGTGTTTTATACGGAAAAGGGTCGAAAAAGGGTAGTTTGCAAGGGGTGCAAGTAAAGTTTTTTACGGATTATGAATCCTGAATAGTTGACCATCATCTGAGTGAAAATCTCATCTTGAAACTGATAAAAACATAGAAGTTATGGTCAGCTGACTGCGCGCTTCCTAGCGCAAATTCGGTGTTTTATACGGAAAAGGGTCGAAAAAGGGTAGTTTGCAAGGGGTGCAAGTAAAGTTTTTTACGGATTATGAATCCTGAATAGTTGACCATCATCTGAGTGAAAATCTCATCTTGAAACTGATAAAAACATAGAAGTTATGGTCAGCTGACTGCGCGCTTCCTAGCGCGAATTCGGTGTTTTATACGGAAAAGGGTCGAAAAAGGGTAGTTTGCAAGGGGTGCAAGTAAAGGTTTTTACGGATTATGAATCCTGAATAGTTGACCATCATCTGAGTGAAAATCTCATCTTGAAACTGATAAAAACATAGAAGTTATATAGATTAAACTTCGCGCCTAGACGATTTCAGTTCAATTGATCGAAAAATTATATCGAACAAATTCATTTTTCCAACGAATTGTTCGAATTATCAAATTTATATATGGCAAACATCAAATATTTATATTATTTCCACTACTAATCTCATTTCGTAATGCAGAAGCGATTTTTCGGCGAAAATAATAGTAGGGGTGCGCCACTGGCGGCCGTCGCCGCTTCGGGTATCTTCGGGATTCTGTCAGCTAGAAATTGTCAGCCAACTTCACACCGCTCAAGTTTATCAGCATAAAGTAAGTCAAGTGTGTGTTCTGTGTTTATCAGTGACTAAAGTGAGGGAAGATTTGAGCTGTATTCGGGTTCGGCTTTTGGACGGTCCGAGGATGGTTCTAGAACTGCGCAGAGGATTTTATACTAGGGCGCAAGAGTTTTGCGCAGTCCTAGAACAATTCTCGGACTGTCAGAAAGCCGAACCCGAATACGACTTTGGTTATTTTGCTCATTTGGTGTGTTTTTCTTAAAATAACTAAAATTTAGTTTATTCCCTATTTAAAATTAGTGATATTTAGTTTTTCCCATGGAAGGGGAAATAACTCAAGTCGAATCCGAGGCTAATCCCAGTGATGTAAAAGTTTTAGATGTGATTCCTGTTGAATTAGTAGATGGTGAATCATATCAAGCTTTCAGAACCGTTGAAAATGTGCAGCGAACGAAATATTATAAACAAACCTATAGACGGGCTTGGGAACAAATGCCTGATTTTGCCGGTGTGTGAATTCAAGCAATTTCTGAATTATTTTCTTTATGCTCTTAATTGTAGGGTGGTTGACAGCAGTTGAAGATGAGCCAACTAGAGCATTTTGTATCTATTGCCAAAAAACCCTTCATGCCCATCGCCTTAGTTTATTGAAGCATACTTGTACTATTAGACATCAAAAAGCAGCTCAATTGCACCAAATAAGAAAGGTGAGTGATCGCTTTTGATCATCTGTTTTCAATATATTCAAAGGAGTTTAGGATCAGGATCAGATTTGAAATATGAATGATGCACATTGATCAACCTTTGCTGGAAGAAATGAGCTCCATTTTCTTAGCTTCCAATGTTCCAAATTTCAAACTTTTCTTCTTGTATCCTTCTGAAGATTCTCTGTTATTTGAGACAAGAAAAATCAAGATTTAAACCTCACAGCATTTGTAGATTACAGGATTTTTTCATGAAGTCAAGTTTTTCCTGTAATAGTGGCAACAAACGATGCTCACACCAGTGATTAAGAATCAGATGCTATATCTTTCCAGATGAGGTAGATATGGGTAAAATAGTAGATCTTTACCACTTTACCTTTATTAAAAGAATTAGTCTGTCCCAATATGAATGGGAGAAAATACTCAGCAAATCATACAAAATATCTATAAATATATGGGGCATATTCTTCAATTTCAGATTAAACCCATCAAAGGATCACACAATCAAGATTCTAATACAACTGATGAGAATGAAACATGTACTCAAGAAGATGACGAGGAAATGGAAGAACAGTCAGAAGTAGTAGAGGAAGAAGAAGATGATGAAGGAGTGGAAAATTATGTTTATCTAGTTAAAGAGGAGGATGATGGAGAAACTGAGGAGATTCACCTTGTACAAGTAAGTTTTCTCTGTGCAAATTATATACAGGGTGGGCTTTTTAAAACCAAACAGACGAGATAACGGGCGGAATGAACTTTTAAGGTCAAATTCACAACTATATCGCCTCAACCCTTAGTGTTAGAACAACAACCCCTAAATTACCCCAATAAGGAAGATGGGGTAAATTTCACCTCATTTAGAAGGTCTTTTCATCCTGAGTTCAGCATATTGGTTTACGGATTTTAATTTTATGTTATAAACAGTGAAAGAACACAAATTGAATACAAAGTTAAAATTTTAATAAGGATTATTAGTCACTTGAAAAAAATATCAAAATGAGTGTTCAAACGGTCCTCCTCCCTCGCCCATACACATGTAGAGATTATGCTCGAATCTAGTCTTCACGTTTTGTAGCATTATTGGGTCTATTCGTCCACATTCCTCTATAGTTCGTCGCCTTAACTCCTCCAATGATGATACCTGTGTAGCGTAGATTTCGCTCTTTAGATGACCCCAGAGAAAAAAATCGAGCGGTGTAAGATCTGGCGATCTTGGTGGCCATTCTATAGCACCCCTTTGTCCTATCCAGTTTCGAGGAAACACTCTGTCTCGCACTTCTTGTGCATGATGAGGAGGCGCCCCATCTTGTTGGAACATAAAATGATCATCTAAATTACGATCGTCATTTTCGATAATATCCACAATTAGAGGGTATATTATATTTTCCAGCATTTGAAAATATTTTTCACCTGATAGATTTCCATCGATAAAGATTGGCCCAATGAGTCGATCACCATAAATACCAATCCATACATTCAATTTTTCTGGTGTTTGAGTATGGACTTCATGAAAAATCCTTGGATTCCCATCTGACCAATATCGACAATTTTGGCGGTTAACAGTTGAATTGACGAAAAAGGTACATTCGTCAGAGAAACAGATGTTGAAAAAAAAGTTTTCATCGGCCGCTATACGATCAGCCATATTCTCACAAAATTCTTTGCGTCGATCAAAATCATCCTCATTCAATTCATGTATCTGATGAATTTTATAAGGGTAAAATTTGTTACTTTTCAGAATTTTTCGAATAACCGTTCTACTAGTAGTTGTGATATCGGCTAGTTTTCTCGTGCCTTATGTCGGGATCAGCCGTAACTTGTCCTACAATTTCATTAACATCATCTTCATTTCTTACACGGTTTTCACGGTTGGGATTTTTCATCTTACTGGCCACTGATCCAGTTTCCTGAAATTTTCTTCTAAAACGTACTTCCTGCAGACGTGCTTTTCTGGGTTCAATCCACGGGCGTAGCCAGGGGGGGGTTTTCGGGGTTCAAACCACCACAGCCCCCCCCCCGAAATAATTTAGGTACATAATATCAGTTTCAAAGGGTCTCACTTCATATGTCAAAATCACAGAAATTTCATTTCAAACCCCCCCCGAAACTCAACCCTGGCTACGCCCATGGTTCAATCGATTGAATAAATCTGCTGTACGATTCCCGAATTCGTTATTATTGAAAAATAAAGAAATACTTTCAGTTCTTTTAGCCAAAGAATAAACCATTTTCACCTTAATTGTTGAAGGAAGTAATTACCAATAATAATTATTTCGTTGTCTAATGTTGACAATTAACGGTTATCATCGTAACCACAGAATGAATTAGTCAAATAATTGATGACTGGTACTGTACGAAATTCAAAATTGAATATCTCGAAAACGAATGCATTAAATGAAAAAAAAAATTAGTACGCTGAATTCGGGATAAAAAGGCCTTTCAAATGAGGTATCACTCACCCTATTTTCCTATTCAAAATTTAGGGGTTTGTGATGATAGTTTTTGTCTGAAAATATAATGAAATGAAAGTTTTTAGCGGCATACAGACAGGAATTGAATTCTGAAAAGGTACCACCCAGAGCAGGATTCGAACCTACAACCCCCCGATTACCGGTCGGGTACTCTCCCAACTGAGCTGAGGGGATACACATTCGCTTTCAATGATCTTCGGGATTCTACATATCCATTTCCCGGCGCGTCGTCGACATATAGCGACGTCAGCGGATGCGAACCTCCGATCATTGAACAAATTAAGCCGAAAATATAAACTGTGATGATAGTTTTTGTCAATTCCTGTCTGTATGCCGCTAAAAACTTTCATTTCATTATATTTTCAGACAAAAACTATCATCACAGTTTATATTTTCGGCTTAATTTGTTCAATGATCGGAGGTTCGCAGCCGATCCCCGCTGATGTCGCTATATGTCGACGACGCGCCGGGAAATGGATATGTAGAATCCCGAAGATCATTGAAAGCGAATGTGTATCCCCTCCACCTATAACATTTCCAATCGCTTTCGAACGCCGCTAAAAACTTTCATTTAGGGGTTTGTGTTCTAACACTAAGGGTTGAAGCGATATAGTTGTGAATTTGACCTTAAAAGTGGTCCCCCTCAAAACAAAAATCGACGTATCCGAGCATTTTTTCGAAATAAATTCATTTTAAAAAGCCCACCCTGTATGAATTGTTTGTTCATAACTGCCTTGGATTGTTATCCCTGAACAGAAAAAAATAATCTTTTATACACATAGAGCATTAACAACAGGCCCAAGGTGAGGCTGGATGTGTTTACAGTAGCATTGTAGAATCTCTAATTTCTGAAACTTTTCTTTCTTATTTCCGATCTATTTCCAGAGTCGAGAGTAGTAGGTGCTTATGCTCCGGTTATTCTTCTTTCATTTGGCATTTTGCGTACATAGAGGTGCAGCGGTTTGCGGTTTTCGTGAAAATGGAGATTTCCCAAATCTCTAAATCAGCTGATTTTCCCCTCTTGCCTCCCTCACTCTGTGCTTACGAAATAAGTATATTCAGAAAAAACATTCTCACATCTTAAATTTGGAATTTTTTTTTCTCAAGTTTTAGTCTTTTTAGAAATAATTCCATTATTTGTTTCTAAAGTTTGCTGTAAAAAGTTCCTATTTCACAGTGAAATAAGTTTGGAAACATTTTCATATGTATTTTTTTGTGATTACAGGAAGAATTGTTGAACTTTTTGCGGTCTGCAACAATGAACTTTCCCCTTATAATATTTTCAGACCTCTGCAACTTCCGGTTATACCGGAAACAGCCTAGCATATATATATAGCAGTATATTTTTGCATGTTTCATAGGAAATCTGATGACAATTTCAACAGTATCCACAGCTTAAGTTGAACACAACGGTGTGTGAGTTTATGGCTATGATGCGTCGTCGACATATAGCGATATCAGCGGGGAAATTAAGCCGAAAATATAAATTGTGATGATAGTTTATTATTTAAACTATCATCACAATTTATATTTTCGGCTTAATTTGTTCAATGATCGGAGGTTCGCATCCGATCCCCGCTGATATCGCTATATGTCGACGACGCACCGGGAAATGGATATGTTGAATCCCGAAGATCATTGAAAGCGAATGTGTATCCCCTCCACCTATAACATTTCCAATCGCTTTCGAACGCCGGAGTTCGAAAGTGATAATACTAACATGTGAATTCTGAAGATAGTGGTAGCCAGACAATGCAGATGGATCCTCACGTCAGCCCGGGTAGCTCAGTTGGGAGAGTACCTGACCGGTAATCGGGGGGTCGTAGGTTCGAATCCTGCTCTGGGTGGTACTTTTTTCAGAATTCAATTCCTGTCTGCATGCCGCTAAAACTTTCATTTCAATAAACCTTGTTTCTAAAAAAAAAAATTCCGGTATTCCCACTAGAAGTTTATTTGGATCGAAACAAAACATCGAAATTTAGCTTCCTAAAGTCACAGTCTGATCAAGCAGTTCGAAATTGATCCTTTTTACTTATTCTAAGTTTTTCCTTGATAATAGTGGAAGTTTTCATTATAGTTAAAGGGCTTTTTTAGGCATTGCCCCACTTTTAACATAGATTTTTCTGACTTCTGATAGCAAAGATTTTTTTCAAGAAATATTCAATAATGTGTTACTTTCCATTTTCACTTTTTTTTTCATAAGAATCTCTATAACTCATAAAGTGTTTAGTTTTCAAAAAAGTATGGCACACTGTTGAAATTGTCATCAAATCAGCTATCATCGATGAAAGGATATACTGGGCGTGCTATTTGAAATAAGAAAGTAGTATGCTGTTTCCAGTATAAGTTGCAGTATAACCATTATTTGGATTGAGGTTTTGAGAACTTCCAATTCAGATGATTACCAGTCATAATCAACAAATTGAACAATAAATAAACCCTGTGTGCTCTGAATTACAAGTGAACTCTTAAGATTACATATATCCAAATGAGTTGAAATGCATAAACTTCGTTTAAAGTACCGATAGGAAGATTAGGGCAAATTCCAAGGGATTTCCACTAAAAAAAATGTTTATTCTCAAAAACTATTCGCCTGATTACATACTCTCAAATTTTGCAAAAATCTTCTAAACGTTAACTTGTGTACGAAGCTAGGGATATATTTCCAGGGTCAAGTTCATTAATGGTGAAAATTCGCTCCATGGTTCTGGAGTTAGAAGTATTTGAAATGTATAGTCCATTCAAGGATGATTGACATCTCCGGTGGCTATGGAAAATCGAATTTAAGTTAGTAATGGTGAATGAACAGTGACCTATCATATGTGAATCTATGTACTGAGCCACTGACCGTCGATAATTTGAATTGTGTACTGCTGTTTATGTCCTTTATTTATTCTTACAAATTGTAAACATTATTGTATCAATTCTGAATACTGATTAATAAGCTCTGAAGTTGAATATTTCTCATTTTCAAATACTTTTCTAGGTTATATTTATATATTCCAGTTCTGGACTTTCAAGACCTACTGGGATGTCAATTCATTCTTGAATAGACTATAAGTGATAGAGTCTTATCAAATTAGGGTTTCAGTTGTTTCTTCTGTATGAAGTATCCAGGCACATTAGTAATATTTTGAAAAGTAATTGTACTTGAAATTGTTCTGCCAATTTTCAGGATACTAAAGCAACATCAAGCAGTCAACAAATATTTCCCCATATATCAACTCAGGTGACAGATGCTGTTAGGGGATGTCCTGTTTCTGGATTGGCTATCAGTTTGTATAAATTGATAGAAGGCAAATGGACCTACATCAATGAAGGTTATACTAATCATGAAGGTCGTTTCTCGAAATTTATTGAAGGTTCTAATTTTACATCTGGTCGATACAAGCTGCATTATGATGTTGATAAGTACTTTGAATCCAAGAAGCAATCATCGCTTTACCCTTTCATTGAGGTAAGATCTGTTGATATTAGTGCAATAAAAGTGGAATGAAATCACCTGGTTATTCATAATTTACATTTTTTGTGAAAATATTGAGTCGCAAAATTACTAATTTAGTGCACTTGCTTGCGTGTGAATACTATGAATTTCATTTTATTCAAAAACTTTGAATTTTAAACTAAAATATCATTATATAAAATTGAAAAATTATACATTTAAATTTGTTTCTTTTGCAGATAGTTTTTGATTGCAAGAATTTCAATACCAATTATCATATTCCTTTGATTTTGAGCCCCAACGGTTATACCACATTTAAAGGGTCCCTTTGAATTCACTAGTAATTTAATTTTTTTTTTAACATAATGTATTTTGTAGAATATCATTTTGTAGATTGAATAGTAGAAAATACTGATAAGTTATTGTATGTGCCTATTTTAAATAAAACTGTTATTTAAATCTTTCTACATCTTATCAATACCTACAGAAATCCCAGGTCTCATTTTGATGATTCAGTGCTATAGACGCGATCATTGTCAACCCTAGAGCAAACGGCAAAGTGAAGAATCTATGAGCATCAAATACTCTGTATGTACAGAAAGGATCCGCAGCAAGAAACAGTAAAATAGCAGAGCTATGGAATTAACGAATACCGACTGAGTGACTCTTCAATCGGACTATGATAACTCGAAAAGCAAAAAAATGAATTGGCACTCAAACTAGCATGACACTCAATGCACAATGATCCATAGATACAATGATCACTCGTACAGACTGTCGAATTAGTACAGAATTTATACGCAGTAAGATCTAATAAAGAATCAATACGGAGCAAAAATTACCACAGATTCAATCACTAGTACCGAATGGCGAATTAATACAGAATCAATTTGATTAGCACAGAATGTATACGGCGTAAGAAATTATGGAATGACTACTCAATACAGAATGATGGCCAGGCGGAGGAACATCTTTTGTACGCACCTGCGATGCCTACCGTATGCATTTAGGCATTCCGTACATGTATTTGGCACCCAGCGGGGAAAGCGCTGGTTGCCAAATACGTATATCCATCCATGGCAATATCCTTGTCAAGAAAAAACATATAGCAAATCTTAGCTAATGCCAACGTTTCGCAACATATATTGTCGCTTTTTCAGGGCTAAAAAAATACAGATTATCGTGAATAAAAACGACAACACACACAGAAGAAAACAAATCAATATGAATATAGCGTATGGTCCGTATATACACATTTGGTAACCGAAAGTTACCAGAGCGGTTACTCTGGTGACTGATATTGAACCAAATAGTCAGGAATTCGACATATACGGACCGCCCACTTACTAACCAGAAGTAACCAAAGTGTATATACGGACCACAGCCATAATAAAATAGACAATTGTAGTCACGATCCGCACTGAGACACACTTACCAAAGCCAAATTATGCTTTCAAAAATAGATGGTACAAGAGACTCTGCTTGTACTTGTACTTATGTTTTTATTCACGATAATCTGTATTTTTTTAGTCCTGAAGAAGCGACAATATATGTTGCGAAACGTTGGCATTAGCTAAGATTTCCTATATGTTTTTTCTTAACAAGGATATTGCCAAGGATGTATACCGGGTGTCCCAGAGCTTTTAGGCCAGCAAATATCTCAGTTACCTGCGGAAAAAAAAATTGAAAAAAATACTTGTCGTAGGAGACCATACGCTCTTTCATGCAGCATAGCAAAATCCACCCCCTGACAAACAACCCCCGAGAAACCACCCCTAACTTTTGTTTTTCAAATGGCACCCCCATGTTTGTTGTGCTTCAACTTACAGTTTTTTTCATTTCTCATTCAATGATGTATCATGGTAGCTAGAATGGCATGCAGAATTATGGAAAATAAAAATACAAATGAAATACGAATTTATACGCTCAGCTGTATTGTTACTGAAACATTATACTAAAGAAAATGTTCAAAATGTTGTTCTAACATTTTATTGACTCTTTTTTTTCAACATCCACTTTTTCTTGTCTCTACAATGTGGACTAATTCGATCAGTCCAATTAACAGTACCCACTAACGAATTCAATTTTATCGAGTGACTATCTTTACAACTACATATTATGATATATCATTGATTGAGAATTAAAAAAGAGCTGTCAGTTGAAGCCAAACAAACATGGGGGTGCCATTTGAAAAACAAAAGTTAGCGGTTGTTTCTCAGGGGTTGTTTGTCAGGGGGTGGATTTTGCTATGCTGCATGAAAGAGCGTATGGTCTCCTACGACAAGTATTTTTTTCAATTTTTTTTTTCCGCAGGTAACTGAGATATCTGCTGGCCTAAAAGCTCTTGGACACCCGGTATACGTATTTGGCAACCAGCGCTTTCCCCGCTGGGTGCCAAATACATGTACGGAATGTCTTAATGCATACGGTAGGCATCGCAGGTGCGTACAAAAGATGTTCCTCCGCCTGGCCATCATTCTGTATTGAGTAGTCATTCCATAAGTTCTTACGCCGTATACATTCTGTGCTAATCAAATTGATTCTGTATTAATTCGGCATTCGGTACTAGTGATTGAATCTTTGGTAAGTGTGTTTCAGTGCGGATCGTGACTCTGCAATTGTCTATTTTATTATATTCATGTTGATTTGTTTTCTTCTGTGTGTGTTGTCGTTTCGTTTTAATTCACTATAATTTTTTTTTTTAGCCCTGAAGAAGCGACAATATATGTTGTGAAACGTTGGCATTAGCTAAGATTTGCTGATTTTTTTCACCTTCCTAATTCTCATTAACGTATACTTACATGATGTTGAGAGGAAGTGAGCTTTTAAGTGTTAAAAACATACTTCATAAATATCACTTTATCACTGCGCCATCTAAATGGCAGGAGCAATTGGATTGCGATCGTGAGATGGATAATACCTACCTCAAATGTAATAACGGTGTAAATTTGTAACAGCATTTTGAGTCGTTGATAGTCGAGAGTTCGATGTACCCCCATCAGACACCAGGAAATTTTTCCAATGTACGGAGATAAGGAATGAGCCATCCTGTTGGTCTATAATCCGTGGTACCAATCAAGAAGATATAGAAAAGAAGCACAAAAAGAGATCGGAAGTACTCGGGGTCACTCGAGTGTTGCTACTCGTTACGCCATAAAAGCTTGCATTAGCTAGCTATTATAAAATAGGGTTTGACCTGGCCTCCCCAATACCTCATCACCATTCCAACCTGCTTTGAACTGAATTACCTCTACTTTTTATATCTTTTTGGTATCAATTATTGAACCTTTACGGCAACATTAACCAGGCATAATGACCCTACTCCAAAGACAAATAATCTTCTGATCACCAATTATTTCAACAATCTTTCGAAAGTTCAAATTTATTTTATAATGAACAGGCCGTAGAAAAATTCAACGAATCAAATTTTATAACAGTCAAGCCAATCTTGAGTTATTGATGGTGTAACTCACAAAATTGGTGGCTTTTATTTTATACAGGTATAGTAAAGGGTAATATAGGGATAGGTAATAACCCATGGGAAGAAAGTTAAAGGCAAATCGCATCAGTTGAACGAAAGAAAGAATTCTAGAACAATTTTCCCCGCTTGAACTTTGTTGAACGCCCAATTGAAATGAACTCATGGAGAAGAGAACACCTCTCATAATCAGTCGCGATATTCGTTGAGGAGAAATGGTGGGAAAAATTTTTGTTCTCTTTTATTTCGCGCCTGATTTTGTTTATGGCTGTGACTAGAGTCCCGTCCCGAGTGACGTCATTAAATTCGTGACTGATATTCGGTCCCTAATTCAACGATGCACTGCACTGGTCCTTTGATATTATTAAGCAGTGAAAGGAGTAGCGAAACACTCAATTTTCAGTACAAATCATAAGCTTATACCCAGTCAAATAGAAACAATAATTCATATTTCAATCTTGCATGTAGTTAAAGATAAATATGTTGTTAAAGTATATTTTATTTTCAAATCATCACATTAAAGAGAAAAAAGAATAGAAATGAAACATCTGAGGTGAACATTTTAAACAGAACCACTACCTTTACCTTTTTGGCAAAATTTTCATACACTTAAAATAAAAATACATTTTATTGAGGTGCCGCAGCATTGTATCATTATTTCGTTTGAAATATCATACATTTCACAAATATATTTGGCAGCTTCCTTTCTCGATCACATTTTTTTAGTCAAGAATGGCCTTAAGGAAGAGGTACTTCTGAATCAAAAATTACGTCTGTCAATTCCTCTGGATCAATTTAAGCTGCATTCACAATCAATTCGCGGGCCGAAGTGCACTTCGGCACGAAATTTACCATTCGCAATAATCTTGGTACCAAATACTCAAATGAATCAAAAATGTAATTGATCAAAGCATAAGCATCAGCATCATCTATAGCCGGCACGAAATTCCTTGCCGAAGTGATAGTTTGCAACTTGCAAGAAATTTTGTCTTGAATTTCATTGTGAATGGTAACGGAGAACGCCATCTGCTAAGCTTCCGTGCCGAAGTGCACTTCGGCCCGTGAATTGATTGTGAATGTAGCTTTACACTAAGCAATTCCCAACTTTCTCACCATTTAGAATTGCATACTTTACCAGAAAAAGCCCACACTATTTTTTGATAAGGAATCAATCCTTGAATTTTGTCGCAACTATTCATAAATAATATTATACGATTCGCGAACATAACCTCAAAACCCTTTTACAATTGTCGGGACTGAACAAGGATTCCGAGTAAGTCCAAGAGACTCGTTTGGTAATTGAGTCATTTGAATTCGTCAGTCGGGACTGGACACAGATCCCGAGTCGGGACTCTAGCGTATGGTCCGTATATACACATTTGGTAACCGAAAGTTACCAGAGCGGTTACTCTGGTGACTGATATTGAACCAAATTGACAGGAATTCGATATATACGGACCGCCCACTTACTAACCAGAAGTAACCAAAGTGTATATACGGACCACACCCCTAGTCACAGCTTATACACCTTTGTTCCATTCATTGATTTGCTACCTCTAGAAAATTTTTACTTAACCTTTATAAATTATGGGAGGTATCTTCATTATATACCTTTCTACATAATAAAGCAAGCTGGAAGGAAAGGTTTTGATAAGCAGAAATATCCAGAGTGGTGATTTACACCAAAGAGGAACCTTCTTCTTTGTTTACACCATACATTTAGTTCAATTTCACCATGTCTTTATCACCGTAGAATAAAAGTCATTCAACAAATTACATATTATTTATTAATTTAATAAATTCAATGAGTTTTTCAAATATTACAAAAGTCTAAAAAGTAAAATCACAACTAACAATAAGGTGATGAATCTGTTCATACAAAATACCAGTTGGAAATAACGTCTGAGAAGTGAGTGAAATGTTAACTGAAACTATTGGTCCCAAAAAAATAGACTGAAACTCGGTAAGAATTGGAAATATGTACAGAAAAAACTTATTATTAGAAAATGGATGATTGAGTACAGTAGCGCGAACCTCTGATGACTGAAGAGGTGACCAAAGGTATATATGTAATCAAAACAACATTGCTGAAAGACCTGATAATATGTAATTAATGAATTCATTCACACATACCTTATATTGTATATGATCAGTCATTAATCTTAAAGATCAATTGGAATAATCAACCATCACAGTGTAAATGATTTATGTTTAAAAGAAACCTAATAAGTTCAGTGTATTTCCATAGGTAAACTGTAAAATATTCAATTGTGAATTAATATATTCAAACAGTATATCTTTTATGAATCTTTATTTTTCATTGAAAATTTTCGCGGATCGCAGATTTCTGCGAAATGCAGATGTATTAACATAAACGAACAACATTTCTGTGTTTGGAATAAACGAAATAGAGAGGCATAACACCCCCTAACACCATTTCGTTGAGAAATGGTATTTCTGTTAATACTTTGATTGAGTGATGGTAGTTTGTTAGATTTATTTACATCGTAACATGTGTTGATTTGATTATCACAAAAATCGTCTATATAAAATATTCAAGTTGGCGAAATATCATCCCCCTCAAGTTCAATGCGATTTGATTAGATTTCAAGTAAGGGACTGACTGGAGAGATGGCTTTAACTTCATTGTTTACAATAATAATAATAATAACTGTCATTTATTGACCACAGTCAAAGGCCATCGACCAAAGTCCTTCAGCCTTGTACATTTAGATACATCGATGTAGCAAAAAAAAAAAAAAAAAGGTTAGACTATTATATACTAAATTGGGTTAATTTTTTTTTTATTGATCTACATAGCCATGGACGTGAGACTGTCCATGATTGTTTGGTCTGGAAATTTTCTGAGTGGGTTGCTCGCTGTATCTCTGTGGAACATGCCATATATATCCTCCAGTTCTTTGACCCGGTTGAAAAATCTGCCATTTAAAATTTTCAGTCGTTCTATTATTGGCTGTATTTTGGTCTTTCTGTAGAGTAGTTCATTGGATGGATTGTGTAATTTATTGAGGGGGTGTCTCATTCGTGTTATTGTTCTCAGAGATGTTCTCTCCCCTACCTCTAGATTTTTTAATACCGAATTTGTGGCATTTGCATATAATGTATGCCCGTACTCCAGAATTGGTCTGCAAACTGTTTTGTATATTTTTGTGGCATTTTCAATGCTTAATCCTTCGTTCTTGTAGGTGAGACATTTGAAGTGTTTCGCTCTCGCAATTGTTTTTTTCTTGGAGAGGTTTGATTGAAGCTTCATATTTAGTTTACCGTCGATTTGTATGCCAAGGTACTTTATTGACGGAGACGGAGTTATATTTCTACTGTCTATCTGAACTAGAGGAGAACTTGGTCTGATCTTGTGGTTGAAGATTATGAATTTAGATTTTTCAGGGTTGGGATGTAGCCTCCATTTGTAAAACCAGGTTATCAATCTGTCCATGTAAAGTTGTAATGCCTTTATGCACTTAGCTACGGTTTTTCCATGCGAGATTATAATGGTGTCATCGGCATATTGCAGGAGATACTGATCTTTGCTATTGTTCACAGGTATGTCATAGCAGAAAATATTAAAGAGCAAAGGGGAAAGGGGTGAACCCTGTGGTGTACCCTGTTCTGGTGAGAATGAGGTGGATGTTGTCTCATTGATTTTTACACAGAGTTTCCTTTCTTCCAGAAAACTTTTCACCATTTTTATTAAATAGTTTGGAGTGTTGAGTTTGTGTAACTTAAAAAGTAGGCCCTTATGCCACACGCTGTCGAAAGCCTTGTTGATGTCCAAACTAACAGCAGCTGTCTGTTTCCGGGTTCTTTGGGCGTTTTGTGTGTTGGATACAAATATAGTAAGAGGATGAATTGTTGACTTTTTTGAGCGGAATCCAAATTGGCTCTTTGGGATAGCGTTCTTAATTTTCTCTTCCAGTCTTCTTTTAATTATTTTTTCAAGAAGTTTTCCCAATACAGGCAGCAGTGTTATGGGTCTATAATTTTGTATTTTATGATGGTCTGTACCGTGTTTGGCAATGGTGATTATGGTGCCCTTTTTCCATATTTCTGGGAATACTCCGGACCTCAAACAGTATTCATACATCTGAATAATTTTGGCATGTATTTCCTTGTCTAATTTCCTTACAATACTCCATGGAACATTGTCTGATCCTGGGGCACTGTTCTTACTTTTGGAAAGGACATCGTAGTATTCCTCTTCCAAAATATTGACATTTTCATTTTGGTGGGTACTGTCAGCATTCCTGAAAAAACCTTCATACCAAGTGTTTACTTTGGTTTCTTGACTGTAGTCATATTTGATATTTCCATCATATTGGAATGTACCTCTGAAGTAGGCAGCAAACTGTTCTACCTTCTCTTTGTCTGACCTATATTCTTTGTTGTTATCTTTGAGCGTAGGGATCTTATGCAATTGTTTGTATTTCGAGAGTTTGTTAACCTCTTGATAAAATGTTTTTCCTTTTGTTTCGTTAATTTTGTTGCATGCGTTTATCCAAGTGTGTTGTCTGTATTGTTGGACCATGATATGAATGCTTTTGTTGATTTCATTGATGTTTCTTTTAAATTCAGGCTGGGGTTGAATCAGGTATTCTCTGTACATTTTTCTTTTCAGTTTTATCAGGTTTATAATATATGGTGGGAGTTCGTGAAGTACCGTATGATAATTGGCTATGGGAGTATTTTTTTTTATGCTATTTGATAGGGTGTCGTTGAAGTTCTTTATATAATCTCCGTCAATATGTACAGTATGATTATCCTTAATGAAGTCCAGAACTTCTCTATTGACTTTTTTTATTTTGCATGCATGGAACTTGTATATTGTCTTCTTGGGTATTTCTTCAGGTATTTCTTTCAAGTCCAGACTTATCATCATCCCTAAGTGGTTTGATCCAAGGTCTGGGATCAATTCAACATCCAGTATGTTGTTTTTTAGATTAGAGGAATAAAGGATTAGGTCGGGTGTACTATCTGGGTTATTTTCCATGATAAATGTTGGGGCTGTCAAATATTTCGAAAATACCCCATTTTGCATAAATTTAGTGAGCTGTTTTTGTTTTGCTATGTTGACATTGAAATCACCGATAATCATTGAATATTTATATACTGCTGCCTTTGTTAAGATTGTCTCCTCTATCTTTGAATGGGGATGTATATACACTAGGAAAACATGTAATTTCTCTCCTTGGAAGGGTATTGTGAAATGCAGGCATTCATTCAGTTTGTTGTTGATAGTAGGAGGGTTTTCCTTTCCCATTTTCAGCCGTGGGTGGCACTGCACAATGCTACCTCCTCTGGTGTTGATCATTTTGTTCCCGATTTTCCTGATGGTTTCCCAATCTTTGTATGAAATACACTGTTCTTCTGTTATTTTCGCTTCAACAAACATTGCACACTGGATCTCATTTTTTTCCACAAAGTTGTTGATCAAATGCTTTTTGGGGATATAGCTGTTGATGTTGTTGTAGAGGAATTTTATTTTAGATATCAAATTGGCCATTGTTGTTTGTTGGTTCTGTAGGGGATGCTTCATCGGGGTCTTCAATGTCGAACATCAAGATATACACCCTGTTTCCCGAGAAAACAGCAACAGTGTCAATATTATACTGATTTATGAATCTACGTTTCAATTTATCCAGTAGTTCTTCTCTGTTGGTATTTTTAGGTTTGTTCAATTTCCTAATATAGGTGTTAATTATCTCATCATGTATTGTAACTGGGCTGTGCACTCTGTTTTGTTTCTTGTGGAATTCTTCTATGTTTCTGGATTTTTTGTTTAAGGACTTAATAGCAACGTTGGGTATACCCTCTAACGGTTTTTTGGGGTGGTTTGGACATTTAGGTGACCATGCTTGATGATCTTCGGAGCCGCATGCCCTACATTTTGGTGGTAGATTGGTCTTGCATTGTGATTCTTTGTGTGGGCCCTGACATTTAGTGCATTTCAATGGGTTGTTACAGTTCACAGTTGTATGATCGAAAAGTAGGCATTTGCTGCATGGTACTGGTGTAGGTTCTGGTGGGTGACTTGGGAATACTAAGTAGTGTCTGCTTTTGAAAAACATACCTTCATTCAGAAGTTTCTCAAATGTTGCTTCATCTCCTGTTATTATTCTTATGATTCCAGTTTTCTTGTTTGTTGTTTTGGAAACAATCCTTTTGCAATATCTGTGAGGCAAATTTAAATTATCAAGGTGTTGACTTATCTCTTTTTCATCAATTGTTTTCTCTACTGCTGTAATTACCACCGAAAATGTTTTTTGCGGATCACTTCTCTCTTTTGTTCTTAGGTAAGATTTAGTTTCATTATATTTAGTTAGAATTTTAATGACTTTCATCTCTTCCAGTGCTTTTTGTAGTTCCTCCTTCTTGCTATTTGATTTAAGTAGATATCCCAGTTTTGTTCTCAATATGACATCTTTTGAATTTGGGAATTTTTCATTCCATTTTTCTGCCATTTCTATTCTATCTTTGATTATTGCTTCATCTACTGATAGATAGAATAAATTTTTATATTCTGTGTTTCGAATTTCATTCATTCTTGTGGAAAATTGTTTGTTTGTAATCTCTCTCATTTTTGTAGAATAGTTTCTTTTGGTTGTAGCGTATGTTGACTGGTATTTATCAGTGGCAACATTTGTGTTGGGTAGCGTTTGTGAGGAAATCCCTTGATTACTTATCTGGGAATTCCCAGCAGCTGTTGTATCCAGATGTGTACGGTAATCACAACGTATTATTGTTGGTTGATTTTCTTTCTTGGATCTCGATGTTTTTTTGTTGGGACCTAATTGTGTGGGAGAGGATGGTTCACTGCTTCTTTTTCGCTTGTAACGAACTTTTTTCCATTCGCCACAGTCCATAATCTCCATTTCACTAAACTCGCCGTCACTTGACAAGTTCATGACTACTTTGGGAATTTAAATTATTAATTCAAATCCAAATAACACTGCCTTGCTTTTATCAACCGTTCGCGGCAGATGCTCGCACAGGACTGCATTGTTTACAATGGTTCAGTAAATTCGCGTTATTATATGAATTATTTATTGAGTAGAAATTCTTGGTTAAAGGAACTCGACATTGAGATACTGTATCGAAAGTGCTTGTGACACTTCTCTTTGAAAGTTATATTATTGATACCAACTGTAGTGACAACATAGAATTTACATTTTCAAATTCACCTACCTTGTTCGAATTATCCAATAAAATTAATTCAAAGAACAATATTATTTTTACGAATAATTTGAGAGATACTATCGGATAGTATAAATATCAACCAATGTTACCTGCTGAATCGAACCTGCGACGTGCCATACATAATTCGGACTGCCAACTAACAGACTATTCCATTTAGGGATACTCTTCCTGACCATCCATGCGAGTAAGATTTAAGCCAACTCAATAATATATAATTTCTGTCAAACACAATAATTTTATCCACCATTGATGCATAAAGTGATCACCATCCATGCGTTTCCTTGAACATTATACTATTTATAAATCGATTTTCATTAATAAGCCGTCATTCACTGATTTCCTAAGAAACATTCATCAACCACTCGTGATTAATGAGCCATTATTCACCGGTCATTCTTGTCACAATAGTGGATAAAGTACTCTATTCTTCATGTGTATTATGGCCATCATAACATGCTAATTGAATACTATACTCATGTTTACGAGGATTGAATAAAGCAACCATAATCTATCTATCTATCTATCCTGGAGCATTATGACATTCAGAAATCATTTGTGATTTACGAGTCGTTATTCATTGATGGTCCGTCAAATGTCATTCTTACAATACTTCTTCAGTCACAATACAGAAAATTCGACTGGGTTCTGGGTTTGAGTAGGTCTGAAGGATTTTTTATGCTGTACCTTTATTGGCATCTCGAAAACAATAGATTATACCTAAGTTGGTGAAATTAGACAAAAGTTGCCTAATTAAGTGAAAAATTAAACCATGTTTTCAAATCGGGAATAATAATAATAAAAAATTTATTTGCAGGGATTATAAGCATACACTCCACAAATAAAGAAAATTTCCACAAAGACCTAGCCTGTCTGTGGGGTGAACCATCGAATTAATTTCCTTTTATAAGCAACATGAAAAAAAAAACAAGGCATCACAAGTAACACACAAGTAAAAAGAAAAAAAAAACAACTCCAAGTATACTTGGAGGGCAAATTCAAACAAAAACAATGCAGCAAATGGAGATTCAATTAAATTTGAATAGGCTAGATATTATGTCAGGTTGATCCATCAGAAAGAGCTTCTTCACCTTTTTCTTGAATATCGGCAAAGAAACCGAATGCCTTAAATCCACTGAAAGAAAATTATAAAGCCTACAAGCCAAATACTCAAATGACCTCTGGTATATCGTTTTTGAGGCATATTGAGTTCCGAAGTATCTTAAGGCGTTTTCGGAAACTTACTCAGGGTTACAAACTCGATCCATTGAGGTCACGTGACGGATCTTCTCGGATCACTGACCCGGTTCTAAGTTCACGAACTTCAGGTTAGAATCAGGTTAGGATTTGGAAGTGTCAGTCGTGAGAATAACATAACCAAAACGTCATTCAAATTTATTATAAACCTTACACATTTTATTGATGCAGAAACAGAGTTTATAAGAAAAAGTCGTAAGAATCTTCTTGCAATCTTGCAGAGAAATTTTATATTCCTATTAGAACTCCGTTTCTTGGATGAATATTTATGTACGATACAGAGCCTGTTCACATTATAGGCTTGTTCGTAGAATGGTTCACAACGGTTGTGAACTGTACAGAGCAAGCGTAATTGAATTTTCGCTACCCTAAAATGGAATTGCTCTTGCTCTGTACAGGGTGGGCAAATTTCGATGTTTTAGCACTACAGTTTTTAAACCAGAGGAGATACACAAAATCTGATACCCCATTCTCGTTCTCTTTTTCTGAGAAACTAACAATAGTAGTAGTAATTTTTGGCCGCTTTCTTTTGTTTTCGAGTTATAAGCAAAAATTGGAAAAATGGCGAGATCGAAATAAATTTATATCTCCGCTAGTAATGTTGATAGAGCTCTAAAATTGAAACATTATACAGGCACTTTTTTACGTAGAATCCAGTGGCGTGCTCGCCTTTTTAGCAGGATTTTTAATTACGAAGCTATGAGCCAAAGTTATGTTTTTTTAAATGGGAACAATAGTTTTCTGTGCAATTTTTTGAAAGCTTAATTTTTACTGATTTCAAAAATATATAACATCATATGGTTTGTAACAACATAAAAAATAGCAAATGATCAAAAATCTTTTTTCTCAATATTTCTATGGTTTCAACTTTTGATGAGCATAGAAATATATAGCATCGTATGATTACCACTGTCTCCTTCTATAAGTACTTTCATTATTATGAAAATTTATGAAATATATCTTGATTCAAATTTTGTGAAAATTGGTAAAAAGCATAGAAATAATGACATTGCCGGAAGGAGACTGCTTTTGTTATAGGAAACTCCATTTCTCTGTGCTCGTCAAAAGTTGAAACCATAGAAATATTGGGAAAAAGTGTTTTTGACCATTTTCTATTATTTATATTGATACAAACCATATGATGTTATATATTTTTGAAATCAGTAAAAATTAAGCTTTCAAAAAATTGCACAGAAATCTAATGTTCCCATTTAAAAAAACATAATTTTGGGTCATAGCTTCGTAATTGAAAATCCTGCTGAAAAGGCGACCACGCCACTGGATTCTACGTAAAAAAGTGCCTGTATAATGTTTCAATTTCAGAGCTCTATCATCAGTATTAGCGGAGATATAAATTTATTTTGATATCGCCATTTTTCCAATTTTTGCTTATAACTCGAAAACAAAAGAAAGTGGCCAAAAATCACTACTACTATTGTAAGTTTCTCAGAAAAAGAGAACGAGAATGGGGTATCAGATTTTGTCTATCTCCTCTGGTTTAAAAGCTGTAGTGCTAAAACATCGAAATTTGCCCACCCTGTACAGTTCACAACCATTGCAAACCACTCTACGAACAAACCTTATATTACCAGAGGCAGTTCTGGGATTATTGGATACACAAGACTCTTGATGCTCCAGGAACAAGCAAGAAATTCATAAAAACTTGAGTGTTTCGTCAATAATAGATCGTTGAAATGTAAAGATCTGGAAGTTTTTTTGGGGATTGGATCATCCTAGAATCTGCTGTTCCCCAGGACCTCAAGAAAACAATAACCAAGATTTTACCGAAATCGGGAGGGGCTGCTAGCTTGAGCGTTGTAATTTTCAAGAATAAATAAATAAATAACAAAATATGGGATGATTTTATTCCCAGTCAGTTTTTCTGGGTTCCTGTTCCCAATTAATAATTGGATTTTCTGATGCTTTGCTTGAATTCATTGGCGTTTGCCATATCTTATAATTTGTAGTGTGATCAATATCAATATCTATTTATCAAAATTAGGAGCAAGAAGAAAATTGCAGCTATAGTGGAATTAGCTAATGAAACTACACATTTCACATTGAGCCGAATTCTCTTCTATTTCCATAAATATTGAGAATAAGAGTAGAAAGCTTATTCCCGCGTTTTTCAGATACAAAACTAAACTGCAGTGCGCATGCGGTGACTCTAGCGATTCGAACGACCCTGCTTTTGTGTAGGGTTACGGAAAATCAACCCGAGTCAGTGATCGAGGTAGCAGCACCGTACTTTCCGAACACGGGTTAGATGTTCGGGTTAGGTAAACGAACGCAAAGGTTAGGGATCGAATGAACCCGAGTAAGTTTCCGAAAACGTCTTTATTCACCTTAGATCGTGTATTGTGGTTGTGATCAATATAATTTAAAAAACTGTTTTCGTTTTTGAAATATAAGGGGAAAAACGAAATGGCAGTTTTTTATTCTTTGCGATTTTGTTGTTAGGAATATGGAAATGGATTCAAGAAACTTCCTTCGCAGTTTTAAAAGTGCTTTGATGTGTTGTTCTTTGATTTTCAATACGACTTTTCGATCTTCTTTAACCTTTTTCGAGATGCCAATAGTACGACATAAAAAAGAAGGTTCTGTATAGTTTTGAAACACCAGTAGGTGTCGCAGCAAGTATTGAAATGGATGAGATGTTAATGAGAATGAGATAGATATTTTAGATGGAATCTTTCAACAATCGTGGACATGTATAGTACTGCTGTCGAATATTATAGCTATTATTATGGTTGATAAATTCTATGTGACACGAGCAGGGAGATATAAGATTTAATGAAGCAGCCTTATTTTGAAGCACTCTGATTGGTCCATTTTCAGATCAGCATCAATTAAGGATTTTCTTCTGAAAAATTTTGAAAAAGTGCAAAATGATCGGCGACTCAAACGTAAATTTATTTTACTTGTCCGCAAAATTGGTAACTTCTTCTTAGGCCCGGTACTTTCACGTGCGAATAACTGAATTTATTCGATAAATAAGTCTTATTCTTAGGATAAGTAAAAATGCAGTCTTTTCACTTTCAGATAGTGTTATTCATCGAATAAATCTGTCATTGAAACTCGTTAATAAAATTTTATTTGTCATAGACCGAATGTCGGTAGGTCATTATTGGTTGAATTTTTAAGATTCTGGATGTATGGTTATTTTTTGTGTGATTTTCACGGAATATTTGCTTTCTAGTTGGAATTATGACAATTTCTACAATGCGGTCTCTTATTTTACATTAATCAGTGAAAAGTAGTATACCGTGTTTTCACAGAATTGTTATTCGTCAAATAATTTCATCTGAAAGCACCGAAATAAGGTATCCTTCAGATAGGAAATTATTGACAGTGAATAAAATTTATTCGAAGGTGAAAGTACCGGGCCTTATTCAGATAAGATATACATGTTTGAATATTTTTTTGCACAAATCATCTCTTGTAATAACCAGAGATATTTTTCATGAATTATTCTTATTCAAATATTAATATTATTGGCACTGTTCATTCTGTAAAATATTGATGGCGAGAGCATTTTCCGTGAAATAAAGATGGCATGTAATGAATCACCTGTGCAGATGAACATAAAAATCAATTTTTTATTGAACATATACTCTTCACAGCCGCCAAGGGACGATTAAAATTTCAAAAAATTTCAAGGTATTTTATCGATTGGAAGATAATCGAGGTCTGTATAAATCTAAATCAGATGTAAAAGTTTCCTGAAAATAAGAAGCGCGTGAAATGTTGAATCATAGACATAGAGACATGGACTGTGCCTTCCCTTTATATCTATGCATGAAATATGGTCAAAAAAAGTGACAGAGAGAAAAACACGTCGGGAATGCAGTTGTCTTTTTCTAGAATTTTGATTGGTCTACACTCACCTCTATGTGAACAAAAAAGAGAAAGGTATGTCCCGACGAGCTTTTCTCTCTTTCTAATAAATAGCCAATTTCATGCTGGCATTGCTCAGTCCATGTCTCTATGTCTATGTGTTGAATATATAAATTCTGTAGATTGACAGGATATCAGTGGCAGGTATAAGTTTTTGACTGACAGAAGCGACTTTTAGCGAATTCCAACAGCAGTACTGGTGAGCGCTGAATGTATATTTCGATGTCACTACAATCATCCCAAAAGATCTACAGCTTCTTTCACCATAGAAAATTCTGCATTGAGTGCATACTGACATACTGCATATTACAAAAACATAAATCTGCCCTGAACATCCTGCACAGGAATTAAAATTATTATTTTCTTCCAGCTAAACTGGAAAATTGTTAATGAAATACCTGTTTAGTCGAAATTATTCTCAGTATGATTGGGGTACCTTATGAATCCAAAATTTTTTCTTATACAGAACCTCCTCCAAATTTAAAAAACCAAATAAACTAACACGACGAATTCTTAGAACGATACTCTCTCAAATCCCCAATAATGTTAATTCATTTTTCTTTTAACTTCATTCAATTCGATTAGTGGAATTCAATTATTCTTCCACATAAATATATCAACGTCGTAAGAATATTTACATTATGTAACTAACTAGTAACACGAGCACAGTATTATTATACACACTTATCTAAAAAAAAAGAGTATAAATCAGTACGAAGTCAATCCTGAACCTTGTTATATGCATATTTCCAACAATATCAAAGATATTGAAAAACTTTGGTTAGTACTCTTTATAAAAGAAAGAAATAATAAGAGTAAATTCATTTTATATTGTTTTTAAATAAATAAATAGGAAATATATAAACATATTTACACCTGACATGAAAATATAATTTTTCAAGAACTTTGAAAATTTTAAATGGCAAGTAGGAAACAAAAGTGGGCCTCAAAAATATAGTTAGGCCAGAAAAAAATCCCACAATATGGCAATTCGTCGAAGGTTCACAAGTTACTTATTTTTTTTACTGGCCTTCTCAGCTTTTCTCCTCATTCTCTCCTTTTCTTTCCTCTCTTTTTCCATTTGTTTCCTTTCTTTCTCCGCCTGAACCTTCAGTTCTTTTATTTTTCTCTTCAGACGAGCTTTCTCGTCGCTCGTTATGCCTAAAATTTTGAAATCTGTCGAGGTTAGGAGCAACAGTGACGGCCCATTTACTTCGAGTTCTACGAATTTAGTCACATGATGTTCAAGACCAAGCGCTGCAAGCCACTGGCAAACCTAAAAATATATCATTCATGAGATACTCAAATTTCTCTAATATCAATACGAAGTAATTGGTGGATAGTTCAATAAATATTTATTTCAATAAATATTTATGCAGTACTATAAATTTAGTAGTAAAAATTTTATTAGCTTTGATGTATCAGCCTTTAATGCTACTATCAGCATGCTTACTGTAAAATGCTTAAGAGGAGTTTATACCACGGGACTTTCTCACCGTCCGTATAAGGCGTAAAGGGGGAAAGATTACCAGAATGTGGGGTGTTGCCAGAACACTTGAACGATAAGTAGAAGTTACGAATATAACAACAGTTTCCACTCTCGAAAAGATGGCAGCTCTTAACGAACGTCTTCTTTCAATTTCACCAGGATAGGAATTGTAGCCAATGGCGAGACTTTTCGAGAAATTTTTTCATGTGAAAATCCATAGAAGAGATAATTTCACCTCGGAAAGTTAATAACATGAATGAATATTTGTTTTTCAATGAAAATTTTTTTTTTCCGTTTTAATACCAAAGTTTTTTTGCCGGTGAGTGTAATATTTTACGCTTAATCAAATTTTGACATTTCGTAAGGAAAAGTTATGTGTACATTGTGAACACTTTACGAATAACGACAATATTACGGTTTAAGTTTATTGTGACGCGTGAACAAATGTCTTGACCTGAACGGTCATAACTTTGAGCATCTCCATCAATTTTTCCATAGATCGTAATCACCATCATCGAAATAATGTTTTTGATGAAAAATCAAATCGAAACTCGAAATTTTTTTTAACAAACCCTGTCGAATTATAATGGAAAATGTTCAATAGGGCTTTACTAATAGTTTCTCAAAATTTTATCCTTTTAACGGTAATGAGCAAGTTGCTATGACCATATTTATAATCATTTTTTTAAAAGCTCGAATATCTCTATATGTATACCTTTCGAATATCAGTGATGTCATGATCAAAATCACATCAAAATTGATTGAAGTTAATAGCTACTTCCGGTATAACAGGAAAGGTGTTTTAGAATCTCTTGTCATCTCGGATAACACTTTTGTACTTAAAATTTTTTTGAGGAAGAATGACTATGTATGAGGACATTCAAACACAGAGACATTTACAGTAGTAAGAATATTGTGTGGATTTTTGTATAGTATCTGGAGATGCGTTAATTATTAAGTATTCTCACCTGCTCTTTAGTCCATTCCGATACTGGTACAGAATGCCAGAAGCCACTAGGCCTCTTTTCGCTACAAATACTTAGCGAGGAGAGGCTGAGATCGGTTGTAGGCCATGACATATCATGCCGCGAAGGCGACACCGACCCTGATGATAAACTGGAAGGCGAAGGTGGAGTTGGTGATGTGTTACCCTGGTGCTGCCAAGGTGTTGAACCTGGCGGTGATAAACTAACTGGAGCTACTTTTTTAACTGAAAATATGTTTCATTACATCAATTTTTCTCACTTGTAAAATTCTGATAAACAGGATGTTTTACAGGTGAAGGAAAATATTCTGATGGCGAGGAGAAGGTTTTAAATACACACAATGAACTTTTATGAAATCACCCAGTATATCACGAAAACAAAGTTATATTCCATGGACGTAAAAATGTTTTTTATTGGTGAAAATAATACATACCTACCATTATTATCATTATGAATCAGCAGGTAACAATGCATATAATTTTTTATTAAGAAATCTTCCCCGACTTAGGAGATATCATAGATTAAATAGATGGAACATAAGCTATTTTCCAGACTGTTCATTTTTCCAATAATTCCCACTCCATGTAACCACCAATGAAATGAATTTTCGCTTGTATTCCCCTCCTGATCGCTTCAAAATTTCTAAGACGGCGTGTGTATTTGTAATTGTCAAAATATTATTTCAATCATTCACGTCGTAATCAAAGATTATAGAGTAGAAAGATGGGAAACGAGGCGACTAAAGCGATTTGAGCGCCATCTGTGTGTCACGCGTGTTTTTAAGACGCTAGGACTGGTTAAAATATTAATTTGAGTGCCATTTGCAGAAATATATGACATTTTTTAAGATTTCAGACGTCAATTTTGATCAAAGAGGTTTTGAATGTTTCGATTCTCATTCCCATAGATAAACTAATCTAAATAGTTATTTGTCTATGCTCATTCCGCTTTTTGTTTATCTGGCTCGTTCTAGTTGCTGATTTTTGGAGTTTTTTGTCTTATTTCTTGGTGAGAACATCAAAATATTGTTCGAAAATTATTGAATGGTGAAGAACGGTAAATCAAATAATAAAATGTATTTTACGTGATTAAGTTTTTCACTCAACTAAGGAAAATGGAAGCGTAAATATTAAAAGTCGTAACATGTGAATCGGTCATTCATTGATTCTTATTTTCAGTGCTCCGAAGTGGATAAAATTCTCAGGGCTTGAAGACAATTACTTCAGCAAACACTACTAACTACACCATGTGCAATGAACATTTTACTGCAGGTCAATTGAGAACTGTTCATCGACGTAAATTGTTGTATGCAGAAAGCATCCCTTGCATGAACGGCCTATTAAGTGAAAATGATGATCTTTATAGATGATAAATGATAATGATTCTCAATTGCTACTCTTTCAATATATTCAGAAATGCAGAGGTTTTATTGATTTCCATTTGGGAACCAAGTGACTGTCAAATTGTTGTTTAGAAAGTCAAAGTTTTATGAAACCTGCTGTGAGTGTTTTGTTCATTCATTAATCAATTTGTATATTGTGTCATGAAGAGACCATATCATAAGGAAATCATAAAAAAAGCACCAAGAAACTATACTGACATACAGGTCTTGCATATGTCTGCCAGTTTTTTTTTTAAGTGTGGTTCTGAAAATTCTTTAAATAATACCGACATATGTAAGTAACTGGAATATGTATGCTATGATGGTTTATTGAATATTGGTTCATATTAATTTCTGATATATGTATATTTTACAAATTCAACAAGTTCATTAATTCAGAACAACCTATTGTACAGTAACAACACCTTCGACGTATAGCAGATCACCATATACTTTAGTGTCCTAGTAAAAGCTTCATTTATTGCCCACTATTTCAATTTCTGTAAATTTTTTATGAATTGCAAATAAACATATAGCACATCCAACAGCGTTTTTCGTTGATATCAATTCATTCCAAACAATATTTAGATGAAAACTAACATCCTGATCACAAAGCAAAACCATACTTTTGTTTTGTCGCTCAGGATGTTTGTTTTCTGATAGAAACAAAGTCAATATTGGAATGCAATACGAGAAATAGAATTCGAATTTCGCTCCCCTCAATTAAAAAAAATGTAGTCGGTTTTTAGTACTAGCGATATGAGGGCGTTTCCTATCTTTCTACTCTATAATCTTTGGTCGTAATATTTTGGAAAATATGCAACGATGTGCCGTAAAAAAGTGTGTTTGAAATAAAAGTGCATTTATACATGGAAGAGGAAAGCGATTCACTTATTCCGGTAAGTTTTTGATACTTTATTCTTGTTTGAGTACACGACTTTATGAAATCAGGGGAGGGAGTTAGGGGACGCCAGGGTCGAATTCTGTTTGAATACGATCTAATGATTTTTGCTTACATTGAAATGTTGAGGTTGTAGATTAAAATAATTGATTTAAATTTTAGTTTTCCAAGAAATAAAACCAGACGACCAGACCAGACTGGGTCTTGAAAACAATTTACACTTCTCTTGTAATTTACACTCCAGACTTCAGTATAATGAGAGAAATCGACTCTTACTGTTAATTTGAAAAAGATGCCATCCCGAGTGAGGTAAGATAGGTACATTACCACTTTTTTAACTCGCTTTCTTGTCTGAATATCACTTAGTTTGGAATTTTGCAAGTGATTTCTGACAACTTCTAGTTTTGAGGTGAACTTGAAATTTGGTAGATTCTCTTTCTCCTAATAAATCATGCTTTTTTATATAAACATCCTTCCTGGTTTCAAGATGAACAGTAGAACGAGATTTTAATTGCTTTAACAATGCTTTAATTATAGCCAATACTGTGCCTGTCATCAGTACTGGAGTTTTTGAAGAAAATGGAAGGAAAATGGGATCAAAATCATCAAACATGAATGCCAGTTCAGGATTTGCAGAAATGAAAGTGTCTTGTAGTTCAAGAATAAAACAAGTAAGATACATACCACAAACAGGGTGGTACAAAAAATTCTCTAAACTACTATGGTTAATAGAACTCGTCTTAGGAATGAAAATCCATAACAATGAGTAAAGGTCATGTTTTGAGGCACACGGCGTTGAACATTTTTTGATAATCAAAAAAGTTTTCTTCATTTGTAAAATGTATTTCAATGGCAATGTAAAAACTATGCTACTACTGTAATTATGAACACAATATTATGACCATTCAAATGGAGCTCGGATATTCGCATTATTTTTATGAGTTATTGAATGAAAATGTCTGTTATCAGGATATTTCGAAGTGAAATTTCAGTTGAAAAATTTTTGCAGGAATAAACACGCGGAGAACAGAAATAGAAAAACAGCTAATTGAAGTCGAAACCGATTTAAGACGACGAGTGTGTCGTCAGTACTTCAAGAAATAATTTGCTACCCTACAGGATGTTGTCTATTCATTGGGAGGAAAAATTGAAGATGAAAGCTTGAAAAGCCGAGGCAAATACCTTATGAAAAATTTCGTTGAAGACAGCTGCATGCATAAAAAACATAAATATGGCAATGACGTCAAACAAATTGCTTTAAAGTAACATTATTATTCAGTTAAAGTTTACAGTTTCGTTAAAATTGCTCTTAATTATGATGCACTTCAACAACCAAAAGCACTTTTGAGGTGGTATGAAAATTTGAAGGGGGAAGCAGGTTGTTGAAGTATTTGAGTTGCTGAAAATGAAAGTTTAAAACACTGCTTATTAGTTGATATGCAATATAACTTACTTGAATTTATAACTCCCCATAAAAAAAAAATGATGCTTTATCACGAATTTAGGGTTTCTTTCATGGGTAACTCTATGCAATAAGAAATCATTTCTTTTTGATTTCACAATCATTGGTAGATGTTTATAGTATAACATTACTTTTTCATTCCGCCTAATCTGTTCAAAAGACTTGAGAATTTCTTCAATGAAAAAACTTTCAGATTCTCATTATACAATTCCATAAAATTCAGCTGCTTCCACTTCTATTGATCTGAGAATTAACCATTTTGAAGGGAATTAATTTGATGAAAGTAATTTTTAGTTTTTAGTATATACTTAGTGAATAAAATTTCAAATAATCAGTATGTAGGTTAGTTACATTACATACATTAGTGCATGGTAACATTGTATTCAAAATAAATTCTTTTTCACACAAGGTGTTTTGGTATTACTAGTTCTATACCTATCCCTTTGAATAGTTGTCATAAAAAAAATACTCGAAATCTTTGCATTAAAACATACTTATTTTCCATTCGATATAAAATTATTGCCGACTATCTGAAATATTCAGTGCAAGTAGTTCTGAATCAGCCCCTGTCCAGTTCCCCCACCCACGGAATCCAAATTCATATTTATGGCAGTATTTTGTGAATACGTTTTTGTCGAAATGCTCTATCTCCTGTTTTATTAATCTATGGGAGATATACACTGCTTTTTTGACGCAGTATTGCCGAACAAATAGTATCGAAATAATATGAATGTTTTATGCATTCAGAAACACTTCGGGACTCCTAATAAGATGGACGACCTATCTCAAATATAATCCCAGAAATTATTATATTTCCAATAAATTGATCAATAATGGGTGTTTTGTTTTCCATGTCGCTTAAGATCCATATAAATATTTAATTTACCCACTGACTGAAATTCAGTGATTCAGCAGATTTAAAAGAGATTTGAAGAGGAACTGCCCCAGGCCCCCCTGGCTAAGACTTCATCATGACACTTAAAGGGCATCCAGCTCTTAAGCCACCAAATAAGCTAATACAATGTGTATACATTCTGACTGCTTGTAATTATTATTAAGAAAAAAAGAATATATAGTTAAGAAGATGATACAGTAAAGAAGGGTAATTCTCAAACAGACAGAATGATTCAAAAACTCATGCAATGATTTTAGAATTAGAAAATCTACAAAGAAGAAGAAATTGTGACTACCGAGCAGGAAGACCTTTTTTGGTTGAAATAGCTAGAAGAAAATGATGAGCCACTCAGTACTTGCATAGTGAAATCCATATTTCCAAGATCATTTTACAAACCGTTATATCAAAACGTGAATTTTGCTACACTTATAAAAAACCCATCATGAATGATCTGATTTCAAGAAGTCAAAACGAGAAGTTTGAAACAAACTACACGTTTATACTCCTATAATTTACAATACATAAATTTCGCGATTTTCCTTGGCAGCCCTCACATTGAACGTTAATTCCACTTCTCAATTGAATCATGTTATTTATCGAGTTTATATTATTCAGATATCTTATAATTTCGAGATTATTATCGACATCGTTTTTCACATTTTACTTCATCATATCTATGGACACTTGAACAATGATGTTCACTTACCTTTGGCATTTGCTTCATTGACCGCTTGTCTGATTTCTTCGAGAAGGTGTTGAGCAGCGTCGTGTTTGCTTTTTTCATTTAATTCATCTGTTGAACTTGATAAGCTATCGTTGCGTTTCTCTCTCTGCGCCAAAACCTGTTCAAAATAAATTAAGTTTCTAGAGTGGCTAAAATTATCATCGGACCCAAATGCTTAAGCAATACGTTTCTATTGTAATCTTTATATTTTACTAGTAACATCATTTATAACTAAAGATCGGATGGACTTGCTGTTATGAAATTTGATTTTTTCGAATCGTCTGCGGTCCGGTTGTTATAAAAAACGTTCAGTGGTGAAACTCCGCCTGCTTGATCGTGGGTGGATTGAGTAGTTTAACGGCTATGTTGCCGGTCCCAAGTCCGGATGAATCGGGAAGCATTGGGAACCATAAAGTGCAAAAAACGAGACGTCACAAAAAATAAAACTCCATGGTTCTGCGAAGAGATAAAAGACAAATGTAAGAAGAAAAAAACGAGGATACATTAAGCATCTAACAACTGGAACTGCTGAGTCTTACACCGCTCATAAAACCATCAGAAACGAAACTAGTACTCTGGTAAAAAAAATGAAGGACATGTCCATGCATGTCGTTTCCTAATGGAAAGGTTCTCAATTCAACTGGAGAAGGACTTCTACGGTCTCCAAAATAAAATGTGAAGGTTCATTAGAGGCCAGAAGAAATAAATTAATGAGTTAATACCAGTAAGCCACATTGGTAAGGAAACGAGGACCACATACCTAAAAGACTTACACAAGAAAGACCAACCAAACACAACACAAAATGTCCGAAATATCATAATAAATGTTAATATTTCTATCAATGATGACGTGAGGAAAGCGCTGGATGGGTTGAAAAACTGAAAAGCCCTGGTCATGACGGCATTACGAAGGACTTCTCAAGTACGGATAGTCCAAGATCCCAGAGCGATCAGACATAACTTATTTTCACACAGATGAAACTTTAGGATCTCAGTAGATTCTCATGTGCTTTGAATACCTGCGAACTTGTGGAGCTTGCCTAGTGACACCTGGGCAGATACCAGGTGGCAAAGGTGACAAAAAATAAGTGCTACTTAACTTATTTTCACATGGCTGATTTTTATATATGGTTTTAAGAATATTATTCTGAAGTTATATTATAAATGCCAGACACTTCCCATGGGCCAAAACCCTTGCCAGACGCTTTGAAGATGCACAAAAAATAAATGAACTTACATATTTTCACATGTCTGATATTATAAAATATGCCATTGAAGTATAGGTGAATACCTCCATTCCATCCACTTCAACAAGCTGACACTAAAATTGTTTTTCATTTTTGTAATATAGACGCTCAAGCAAATTTTGTTATAAGATGTTCTGATACTGATAGTGCGATAATTATGTTAGGACATATGCATAATTTGAAAATGAAGATTGAAATGTATGGTTGTACGCAGGGACCGGGAATAATCATAGATGTATAAATTTAACAAAGGTTTACGAGCATTTGCGACCATCTTTGTGTAGAAGTTTACCAGGATGCGACTTTAATCCTGCATTTTTTTAAAAAGGCAAACAAAGACCATTTAATATATTGATGAAAAAATATGAGTATCCGCAAGCTTTTATGCAATTTGGAGATCCAGAGTTGTTTACTAATAGGACAATACAAATATATATTTTCAACAATATACAACAATTAATCTGCAAAATTTATAGTGTTCGTGATATATTTGATGTTAATACTGCCCGGCTCCAGTTATTTTTAAATAATTACAGCGTATCTGATATCAACGAATAATTCAATCCAAAAAGCTCAAAAAAATTTGATGCTAGCATATTACCACCATGCGAAACTGAGTTATTTCAACAATTTCTTAGAGCTAATTACATTGCTAGCATATGGAATAATGCAAATGAGAAACAACGATCAATTTTTACTCCTGAAAACAATGGGTGGACGTTTGAAGAAAACCAGTACCTCTTTCATTGGTTTGATGGTGACCAATTACCAGGAGACGTCAGTGAATTTCTCCAAAAATCAGGTACTGTACTTCAAATACTACTTCAAAAGTTATTATATTCGTAATTTTATGTTTTTGAATTATTTGATCTGTTTTTCGCAGAAGAAGCTGCTAGCAAAGACAACATGATTGACGATGACTCGAATGCCCGATATCCTGACTGGCTTGATGATGAAAATTGCAATGATTGTGTCGATGATAACGATGATTAAACAATAAATAAATACTTGCTTCCATTAATCATAGTTGATTATCATTAACTCAAATGATTTTTCTTAAAATTGTTTCCATTGGTACTTTATTTATAATAAAATCAAAATAATTGTTTATAAAACAATAAATTTATTTACTGTCATATTTATTAATTATAACCTTATTGTTGAAGTTCATCTTATTCGAATAGAGATTTGAAAATATTGAATCGAAAGAGGTAAGTATTTTTTAAATATTTTATATTATGGCGCTCACACTCCCGGCTAAATAATTTTCATATTTAGGGGATGTTTGGTCACTAATATTTGTCTGACTGATGAAATTTAACTTTTTTATAGTTACTTCAATGACATATTTCAATATCAGGCATGTGAAAATAAGTAAAGTTCATTTATTTTTTGTGCATCTTCAAAGCGTCTGGCAAGAGTTTTGGCCCATGGGAAGTGTCTGGCACTTATAATATAACTTCAAAATAATATTTTTTAAAACATATATGAAAATCATCCATGTGAAAATAAGTAAAGTTCATTTATTTTTTGTGCATCTTCAAAGCGTCTGGCAAGAGTTTTGGCCCATGGGAAGTGACTGGCACATACAATATAACTTCAGAATAATATTCTTTAAAACATATATAAAAATCATCCATGTGAAAATAAGTTAAGTAACACTTATTTTTAGTCACCTTTGCCACCTGGTATCTGCCCAGGTGTCACTAGGCAAGCTCTACAAGTTCGCAGGTATTCAAAGCACATGAGACTCTACTGAGATCCTAAAGTTTCATCTGTGTGAAAATAAGTTATGTCTGGTCGCTCTGGGATCTTACTCTAGGAGGAGAAAGATTGATTCAGGAGTTGACAATTCCCAAGCAAAGGATTCTCGAACAACAAAATATTCTGGATGAATATCTAGTTCTTTTGGGGAGTCTTGTGTCTTGCATCTTCAGAATGTGGCCGCTCCATCTGAGTCGGGCCCTCGCTACTTGAGTCTCAATTGTTATACAACTCGCGCGCTGCAAGACTTCTGCATTTGAAACTTTGTGGAACCATCTGATGTGCATTATTTGCCCTAGTTGACGTTGTTGCATTTGTTCAAGCTGTTTAATGTGTCGCCTCTAGGGAGTCCAGTTTTCGCTTCCGTGAAGAAGCGCTGGGGAAACCACTGCTTTGTGAACAACTATCTTGGTCTTCATACTGAGGTCGTGATTTTGAAACACTCTGTCCTTTAGCTTCCAGAATGCCTGTGATGCTGAATTGATACGGTTGTGTATTTCCGTGTCCAGGTTAGCGCTAGTATTTATGAAGCTTCCCAAGTATTTGAACGGCTCGACCTGTTCTAGAGTTTCATCCATCAGGCCGATATCTGTTTGGAGGTTTTCTTTCGGACTCTCCAGGATTTTGGTTTTGTCAATGTTGAGTCTAAGGTCTAAAGCTTCGTATATATATTTATAGGTGTCCAGCATTATATGTAGATCCTCTGGGATGCTAGCGATAAGTACGCATTCGTCTGCATATTGAAGTTCCGTGATAAACTTTGTACGGGTTTTTGCTCTGAGGCGCTTCAGGTTAAACAGGCCTCCATCAAATCTGAGTCTTATTCCAACACCTCTTGCAGGCATACTCATGTCAGCAATTATAGAGACAGCTATGGCGAAAATATTGAAGAGTAATGGCGCTAACACGTAGCCTTGTTTTATTCCAAAGTTGGTTAAGAATTCACCGATTCACCGAGTCGAAGGCCTTATATATAAGTCGATGTAGGCTGTAAATATCGTTGATTGTTGTTCACGGGCCTTCTCTTGCAGCTGTCGCAGTGTAAAAATTAGGTCCACCGTACCTCGATTGTGTCGAAAGCCGCACTGGGATTCAGGTAATAGCTTTTCTAAGAGTGGAATCAGACGATTAGCCATAATCTTCGAGAGAATTTTACCGGCCACACTAAGCAACGATATGCCCCTGTAATTGTTGCAATTTGCCTTGTTCTTATAGAGGTTGATAACTAAAGCGTCTCTGTGGCACATCTTCTTGTTCCCAGATCTTGCGGAATAGTGTTAGGAGACTTCATCCAGAGCTTTGAAAATCTCCGCTGGAACGCCGTGTAGACCCGGTGACTTAGTTTTTTTTTTATATTTTTTATCGCTCTTTGATTTCCGACATTGTGTTGAATAAATCTGCTATGCACTGCGTTGAAATTAGTCACCAAAGTAATTTCAAATCTTAAAATAATATACTATGCAGATGATGCAGTTCTGATAGCAGGAAATGAAGATGATTTGCAGCGGTTTCTTCACGCCTCAATCTCTTGGGATGATCATCCAAGACAAAGTGCATGACCACATCCAAAATGCCCTTTAGATGTAAATTGGCTGTTGATGGGAGCATTATAAAAAAAGTAATGAAGTACAATTACTTAGGCATAGGAATATCCAGCTATTGGGAAATAGAGTCAGAGGTAAGAACACTTAATCACACCATATTTTGCAACAGACATCTCAGGATAGACACAAAAAGCCGTATTTACAAGAGTACTATAAAACCCATACTAACATATGTGGCGGAAACAAGACCTGAAATAACTGAGACTCGTCAGATGTAGGAGGCAGCACAAATGAAAATAGTCCGAAGGATAAATGAAAATAGTCCGAAGGATAACCGAAAAAACTCTCTGGTATATGTAGAGAAGACAGTACCTCTGAAATCAACAACACCAACGATTGGGTTCGGGACAGAAAGTTTCAATTCAAATTCAAATATCACCCGAATGAACGGAGGACCGAATCGTTCGGGATAAGTCACGGTTGGTTAAACTCGAAGCCCAGGAAGACCTCGAAAACGTTGGATGGATGATATACCCACATGAAGCGAGTTGCGATGAAGAACAGGCATTGTGACTACCTGGACGCTGGAAGAAGAAGTTTAGTTGTGGAACATCTTGAAAACAATGCGATTAATTCCACAATACTAAAAGGAAAGAATGGAAGTGAAGAAGTTCTCCTTGCCAGAATTCCGACCGATATACCGTCGAACGGGATGAAGTGGATCAAAAATCGAGGTTTTTTAGCAATAAGATTCAAAGTATTAGTGCGAGCGGGCTGGCGTTTAAAATATAGATTCTATATTCCTTTTGCTATGGATTGGCCTATTTACCAAAATTTTTGGCTGCACAGTTTTTGAAATTTTTTTGGTTGAAGTGCGATTCACTTCACCTCGTATTTTGGGGTGAAGTGGATCACATTTTAAAAATCAATGGATATTCACTTTAACTATACGAGGGTGGAAGTGGATCAGATTAAACGAAAAATAATCTATTTTGAGTCCTATAAGACCAATAGGTGCTGTGAAATCAGAACTACGACCATTGAAAAAATAAAAAAATCTTTATTTTTTTTGTGTAAAACTAAACATGTTTGTGTCAACACAAAATACAATAAACAACGAAAATAAATTTCTAACGAACATATCTTTTAAATGAAGGCATTGGCGCAGCTAGGGAAGTGGGCAACTCCCCTTCCCCCAAAAGATACTAACAATTCAAATTTTTTTCTAGTACAAACATTGAACGATCGTTCGGTGTAAAGACCGCCCCCCTCCCCCAAACAAAATCTTGGCTGCGCCACTGGATGAAGGTATATGAATGTACTCTATACTCTAAGTCAGTCTTCATATAGGTAGAGATTCAATTCTCTCTTCTTTGCTCTGTAATCTGTGATTCTTTAGCTTCCAGAGTAAAGATGTGCCGGCCACGTGTAATTTGCTTCAGATGGATTTTGCGAATTATTTGGTGCCTTCTCACAAGAGCTATATCCTCTGCATGCGGATATACTAAAAGGGTATTTTTGTGACATGGACCTTTACGCAACATTGTCAAACATGACTAAATCATTGGTGATCGACTTCACCCCTCACTTTTGAGTGATGTAACAATTTTTTTTTTCCTAAAGAACTGTGGTGGTACATTTGATTTAAAAATAGGGAATATTATTCCAACTAGTTTATACGTAACTTGTAAAAGTTTAGGTGAGAATAACTATCGTAGTTATTGCCAAATATATAATTGAAGTTGAACAATTGAAAAACTGTTTATTCGAGAGAGTACGAAACTTTTTTTTTGTGAGAAAACTAACCATCCAGAATTGTATCCAAGGCACGAGTTAGCAATCGTAGGAGGTAACAGTAGACGCAGAGTTTTTTTCGCGGCAATTCAGGGTTTTTTCTATGAGTTACGCGATAAAATATGCGGGAAAACAAGGTTGATCCACTTCACCCCGTTTGACGGTACTATTTGAGTTATATCTATATACTATAACAAAACTTGGTAACGTGGTCCCAAATGTTATCGGAAAGATGATCAAGAATATAAAACTTTTTTTTTTATTTACCTGTTTCAGTTGTTCTGCCAATGAAGCAGGAGGTCCCATGCCTAACGGCGGCATTTTAGTTTGTGGCCCGTTCCATGGATCAGGACTGCTTTGTTGTACATTTGACGATTCCTTTTGTATTTTAGCGTATACAACGTTGGTGTTCGAGGGTTGCTGTTGTTGTATAGTATTATGAGTGGAATAAATGTTTGCACTTTGGATTTGGCTGTATTGTACTGAATACTGCGTATTTTGAGCATTGTACTGTAATTGCTGTGCGGTAGCATACTGGGAGTATAATGATGTGTTCAATGTGTTGGGTCGGGTAGTCTTCTGTTTTGGAGTGTAGCTGCTATCACTTTGAGAAAAAGCCGAGTCCACTAGCTCATCCCCAGAGTTGTAGCTTTCATCCAAACCATAGTCTGAGCTACTGTAAGAAAAATAATGTGTGGGAAATAAATATACATTCTTTCGCACTTATGAAGGGAGTTTCAATAAAACTTTTTTCGCGAAATTATGTAACTACATTTACAGTTTAATCAAAATTTAGAGATAAGATTTGATGGAATGATGGATATATAATAGCCAATAAGTACCTTCATAGCGCGGAAAACATAAATTACATCATCTCATCATCAAAATATCATACAGAATATTTGGAAAGTAACTGCACGACAGAATAACGGTTTGTGTATCTTTACTAGCCCATGGAGGCTAGATAGGTATGGATGGTGACTCATTATTCGACCCTGGTCTTACGTTTTAAGGGCAATGACATTTTTCAGAACGAACCATATAATTAATATGCCAGTAATATGAATATGAAGAAGAAGACATGGTCTTGAGTGAACCTAATATTTTTTACCCGGTTCCAAATAGCAAGAACCGGAGAGAGTGCGAGAGAACTCGACTGGAAAACATTTAAGAGAAAAATGTTTCATGGAAGTATTTCTGTATTGTTTTCTGGTTATCCTATGGTGCCTTCAACTATGACCTTATACTTTTCACAAAAATGAAAAGAGGAAAATTATTCTATGCTGATACGACCTTGACGCACCAGGAAGGTCAAACTACAAGAAAATTATAACAATGAAAGCATATGCAGTGTCCCTATTTTATTATAACAATTAACCTTGAAGATCAAATTTTGGTTAGAGTGCCAATATTAGAAAGTCTCTATCAGATAACTAGATACTTTTGTATGGAAACTTTTTCTCTAACATGCTCCCCAGACAAATTGTTTAGCCGTTCCTGTACCCTGTACACTCAAGACGAAAACAGGAAAAAATTGATGAATAGAAAGCAAATATATATATATATATATATAATTTATAACAGACTCATCTCAAAGTAGTTTTGTGTATCAATTCATGCTTTCAGTGAAAAGGGTTGGGAAAAATTAACGGAAAACCCCGTATTTCAATCTTTCTGAAATTATCAGTGGTAAGTTTATTGGATCTGACACATTTTCGACATACTGAATGGCCAACAAGAATACTCGATTTATACAGGGTGATTCATTAAGAAATGCGCATACAATCAGGGTAGATGGAGGAAACCAGGGTGCTTCTAAATAACCCATATTTTATAGATCTGTCATTCTTTATTACCAAGATACAGGGGAATTTTTTCAATTAATCATAACTTATGAACCACCCTACACATTTTTGTGATATTTGATTCGTATGTTCTTGTCCGAAGTGCTGTCGATTGATACAATAAAAAAAGTCTTTATCCAGGTCAATATTTTGTAATTTCATTTACAAATTGGATATGAGCAGAAAAAATAAGTAAGACTAATAGTTGGGGAGCACAAGAGGGAAATTCGGGATTTACCAGAGCGTGTCAGATTAATATAACGTGAGGTACCTTGAGTCCTGTAGAGTACCTCTATCAAAAATTAGACCTGTATATAGCGGGAATTGTCTAGGACAGCCTGTCAGAATAGTAAAAAAAAAACGATCATCGTACATACTCGAGCGTGTCAGATTAAGATATATGTGGTTAATTTCATGTTGAGTTGAATACATTCTCTCAATCTGACAATTTAAGTATGGCGAAAATGTGTGAGAGGGCGCCAAACTTACGAAAAAAAGTCACGTGTACATTCTCAAGCGCGGTGGTTTTTTTTTTCTTATATTGAAGCTAATGATTCGAGATTAACGGAAAAAATATAACCTGACAGTTTCGGCAAGCCGAAACAATAAAAATTGGCCATAAAGGTAACAAAAATCAGTTTTTTGAATCATCTCCTCCTCTGGGCTTCAAATTATTTTCGCATACCTAATAAAAGTTGTAGGGCATAACATTTTCTAAAAATTTTATCCGAAGCAATTTTTTCTATGTTTGAACGTTCTCGAGATATATGGCGATTAATTTTCATTGGACTGAGTTTCTACATTGACCTTGGCCTTTCATATGCGTGGCTAACCTCCTCGCCCTTATCGCCCCCTAACTCGAAAACGGTTGAGAGTAGGCAAAATTGCTTCAGACAAATGTTGTATAGAATTTTATTATCTACGACTTTCTTAATGAATACAGAAATGATGAGAAGTACAGGAAGGAAGATATTTAAAAAAATGCCTAGTTATCATCTTCAAACTGTCAGATTACGAAAACCCCCAAGGATTTGTCAGGTTAATGGGTCAACACATCTGCAACACCGAGGTTAACCATCTGTATAAAAATCTAACACGCTGGAGTATGTAACGGACCGCTGTGACCTTGCGTCACGTCCGAATTGTCAGTCCCTTGAAAAGTAGCTTCCTTTGGGTCCCATTAACATATCCTCTAAAAATCTGACACGCTCGAAACATTTTTTTTACCATCTTCAGCTCTTCCGTACGGCCAGCCCCACCGCGCAAACTGTCAGATTAACATGAATTTATTATCAGAAATATAATACGTTTTTTTCGTCTTTGATAACCTGCAAGTGCATCCATCATAGAACCTTTTTTTCTTTCTATAATCTAATCTTCAAAATCCACTAGGTCTCCACGACGCTCGAGTAAATACCGATTTAGCATCGTCGGCTCCCCAACTATAAATGAATCCGACATTTCGAAAAAGGTTACACATTTTTTAAAACCATCAGTCCAACATTAATATGTGAAGTTTCTCTCTATGCCTACTATTTTCGAAATTCTTACCTATTACTTAGAGATCCCTTTTTTCCTGTAGGAAGTTGCCTATTGGCTAACGCGCCTCTTCCTACCAGTTCTGCTTTGCTCTTATTCGCTGATATGTCGAGAAGTTCGTGAGGAGGAACTGCGCTATCGAATTCTTCTTTAATGGGCAACTTACGTTCTACAGTGGCAGTCTTATCATCGTCAGGACTAACGTCCGAGACTTCAGTGTCGGAAAAATCGGTCTCCAAAGATTGAAATAGTGGCTTAGGAGGTTGTTTACGCGTCAACTTGGGCGTTAATTGTTTTAGATTATTACTATCATAAGGTAGCACCATTGGCAACCCTGCTTTTCTTTGCGTCTCCAGTAGGTCTTTTTCTAAAGCTATTATCCTATCTTTCAAATTTTTGACTAGACTATTGTATTCGATATCTTTTTCTTGTAGAAGCTGTTGATAAAACTCTTCCCTATGCAGCATATCCAGTTCTCTCTGTTGGAATTCTCTAATCAAGTGTTTCGCTTTATTATACTTCTTCTCTAATGCTAAGTATTGTGATTGTGACTGTTCTAACATATTTTGGTAGGTTTGAACTTCTTTCTTAGTGGTTTGTAAGATTCTTTCTGTTTCCTTTAGTTTCTGATTAGTTTGTTCAAGTTTCTCTGATTCATCTGATTTTATACCATTCTGTTCCATAAGCTGAAAGATATTTTGATTCATTTTCGTTTTAATACAAAATTGAAAAAAAAGTTAATCGCAGTTCAGAGTATCACCTTGATAATATAGAGAATGAAATTATTAATACTTTCATCGATAATAGTACGTGGTAATTTTTAGGAAACAAAAATCGCAAAAATATATATTTTTCGAAATTTTCATTCGTTTTCTAGAAAAATGGTGGAAATTGTACACTTAGTTCCATCATTCTAATAGCTAATGGGTAGTTTTATGTGCAGAGACAAACAGATTCAACATGCATACCTAAACATGCAATATACAAAGATATAGATCTGCACATACACAAATACGAAGTTTCTAAACCTTTTCAAATGCCAAAAACTACTTCTTCACAAGATAACAAAATAATATGAATGCACATTTCAGTGATTATATTCGACATACTCTGAGCTGAATTAATGAAATTCATCCAACAAAAATACTTAGAAGCTAGATGAATTTCAATTTATCCTTTTTGAAGAAAAAAAAAGCAATTTTACTCACCTTGGTTTTCAGTCTTGCAACCTCAAGCTCGCTTATGTTATATTTACGCTGTGTCTGGATAACATAAAAGACACAAACAGTTAATCTCTTTCCAGTGTACATCCGATTGTTCTATTGAAATTACTTAGTCGATTGAGATGTAGAATGAGCGAAAGTAATGAAACTAATTCGAATATTGAAATATTTTTCAATCGTTTTCGATTTTTCCATTTAATTAGGAGTGATTTTTTTCTATTATGAAGGTCCGTCGAATGAAGAATTGCCCACCTAAACTTCGATAGTACTAAAAAAAGATGATTATTCTTTTCCAATAATTTTGACAGATGTTTCTTCAATACCACGAAATTTACCCAACAACTTTTCAAATATTCTGAAATGAGCATAGCCGAATTATTCACATGTATTTTAACAAAAAAAAATGTAATATTTCTTCAGGCAATAAAGTTGATTGATGATTTTTTATTGTCCCAGGGTGCTGTACACAAAAAAGTAAATCACTACTGCTATTACGAGGAACGATACTCTCGTAGGGGTTGAAGATAACGAGCTTCATAATGAATTGCAAAATCCCTTCAACAACGCTTCCATTCATTTTTAGTTCGATGTTCGAATAAGGGAGGCTCTTAAATTAAAGAGTCTTTGAAATTGATTATAAAACTGGCTGTTGGTTAGTCAGATAAATGTGTCCTTCACGAGAGAAAGTTCATCTGAAATGAAGAAGTCTTCTAAGAATTGTAGAGTTTCGTCGAGGGTAAACTCTCAAGTTTTGACTAATACATTTTAACACTGGATTATTGAGATTAAAAAAAAAAACACTTTCCTCCTTTACCATTTTTTGTGATTCGGCCTAGTTAAAAGGATATAGCTAATTTAAGTTTTCATAATGAGTTATGAAACCCGGAAACCTAACATTGAAGTTTTTCCAACCATTAAGTTGATCACTCTGATTTTGAAATAGGCTCAAACTCACTTTAACCATTCCATTTGGTGAGCGAAGTAGTATTTATAATTATAATACAATAAATGAGTTAGCGCAATTTCGTATTTTTGATAAATATTGAATATTCTTCTCTAGATTTCTATTTCAATTTTCAACCACCCATATTAGCTCTGATATTTATCTACAATATGTTATCATTTATAATTTTGTTCATTTCATTTCGTACAAGAGTTGCCAGATCCAAAAACAATTCATTCAACCTTTCATTTTTATCTAGATGTAAATAAAACCATTAGCAGTGGTGTAGCATATACAATGGGTAGAGTAATGAAGGCGATTATTTAAAATACATTTGTTCGAAGTTGAATAAATCACAGGAATTGCTGTAAATAATTTCCCGAGGTGGTCGAATCATTTGATGAAAAATTAATCAATTAAATTCATTGCACGGCACCCCCCTAATTTTATGTGAGATGCGCCAATGCGAGCTAGTGTGACGCGGCGTGGCGTGTGGCGATACTACAGTGATCGGTGTACTTTCGATCTCCTATTGCATCTCCCTGTTTCAGAAAAACCAGCTAACAGCGGATTTCATATAGCTTTGATTGCCCTATCGCCGATTTGGCAGTCACTCGATTTCAAAAACAAAATCACTAAAACTTTCCATTCCTACATACATATATTGAAGATGTAACAATTGAGAATCACTGAATGGACGTATATAGATCATAGTTTGATGCGAGAATGGTATTCCGAATTCTCATGACTGAATTATTGATTGAAAACAAATTGACATTTATATGACAATCAAGCGTTGATTCCCCGATCGAGCTTTATGAAACCGGGGGTAAATCTATGACACTACACATTTGTAATGTGTTGTTTCATGGTTATGTTATGCAATACCAAATCATCGAAGATTTGAACTAACAAACTATTAGATTAAACTACTGTACATAATTTCAGAAATCTGATTAAACTGAGAATGCATGATATCAAGAGGTCAGCAGAAAGATTGTATTCAAACCAGCATTTAATCTACATTCAGTAAGAATTCGCATTCATCGTGGAATCAATGAGAAGTTCATTTATTTTTCTTAGGCGTGGTACTGCGAATAACTAATAAATTTATTTGATAGATAAGTCTTATGCTTAGGAAAAGTAAAAATGCAGTCTTTTCAGTTTCATTATTGGTTGAATTTTTTAGATTCTTGATATATGGTTATTCTTTGTAAGATTTTCATGAAATATTTGCTTTCTAGTTGGAATTATGACAATTTCTACAATGTCATTACATTTTTTATATTTTACATTGATCAGTGAAAAGTAGTTTTCATAGAATTGTTATTCGTCAAATAATTTCATCTGAAAGCAACGAAATAAGGTCTCCTTCAGATACACAGACTGTGCCTTCCCTTTCTATCTATGCATGAAATACGGTCAAAAAAAGACAGAGAGAAACGCACGTCGGGCATGCAGTTGTCTTTTTCTAGAATTTTGATTGGTCCACACTAACCTCTATGTGAACAAAAAAGAGACAGGTAAATGCCCGACGATCATTTCTCTCTTTCTATAAAAAAGACAATTTCATGCTGACATTGCTGAGTCCATGTCTCTATAGCAGAGTTCCAGAATTACATCTCGGAGGAAAGAGAGCAAGCAGATTTTCAGATTACTTTGCTCTGGACCATGGAGGTAGGAACCTCCATGGACGGTATTGACGTAACAGATTGAAAAATGGCGATTCTGGAACGAGCCATTTGTCTATGTTCAGATAGGAAATTATTTGACAGATACTTATTGATTATTGAATAAAATTTATTCGAAGGTGAAAGTACCGGGCCTTAGTAGCGAGGAAGTGTAAGAATAAGAAATCATTGTGGATTTAACAAAGCAAGTATGTATATTTTGTCTAAGAGTCTGATTATTCCGAACAAGTTAGCTCGAATATGAAACGCAACAAATATTTAACTTTGTGGATCTTTTAAATAGAGTTGTATTCAGCCAGGGTAGCCAATTTCAAATTTCACAGATATTTTTAAGTTACTCCAAAATGGGGCATTATACAAGGAAATATGAAAATTTTCCGAAATGGTCCAATATTCATTAATGATCTTTCAACTTACTTCTCAAAATGGTGTTCTTTGCATTTCTGATATTTTAATGGTGTGAAAGCGTTATAATGAAAGAACTGGAAGATGTGGGTGGAATTTAGTGTTCGGAGAAGATTCATCACATCAATGAAAAACTATATACATTCCATTCGATTGAATCGTTTGTGAGATATAATTGCAAATTACCTTTTTTTTTTTCAACAACCTGTATCCTTTTAATCGAGCCGAATTGGAAAAAATGCTAAAGGGAAAAAGTGTTTGTTGTTTATGCCAAGAATCTGCTGTTAAAATATATGCACAAGTCAAAGACTCACCCTGTATATGAGATGGCTGCAGTGCGATAATCCTTTTTGCGAAAAAAATCATCTTTCATGAGGTGAAATGGAATTTGCTCTAAAAATTCTCATACCTTACGAGTAAGCCTAGTTGCACACACACCGATTTTGGACGGCCCGGAATAAAATCGGCCGATATTTTATCGGTAGCAGTTGCTAGCACACTAACCGAATTTTTACCGTCCAAACGATCAACCAACTAAAGTCGTCTGAAATGGTCGGTAAAAAACATTGAACTCAAGAAAGAACTCCTTCTTGAGTTCAATGGTAAACAATCGGTGCTTGTACAAACGTGTACGTAGTCACGTACGCCACTACATCCCGGTATTGCCGGTATTGGACGGTTTCTCACCGGCATTTTACCGTCACCGATCAGTGGTCGGCGTATGTGCAAGGTGCCGTTCCCACACGTGGTTCACTATTGGAATTTGGACGACCGATATAAAATCGGCCGTCCAAAATCGGTGTGTGTGCAACTAGGCTAAGAAGTTCCTAAACGGTAACCCGAAATTTCGGTAACTTTCAAGACACTCGATAACGGTTGGATCTTAGAACATAGAATATCAGGAAGGAGCTTTTTCGAATAAATGTGACGGGAATTGTGCGACGGAAACGGCCATATTGGTCTTCCAAATTTTGATTTGAAAAGTGGCAGACTTGGAAGTCAAATGATTCTGTTATCTGTGGCCAAATAAATAAAGTGATGTTTAAACTTCATTTTGACAACAACACTCCATGGGCGTAGGTGATGTTGAGTCTTAGACCTTAATACCATTAAGTATATAGCCAAGTAGTGTTAGGCGGGGTGAATTTACGCTTTGATTATCAATTTGAACGAGCTTGAAAAAGCTTCTGACTTTACGTTAGTACTTTCCTAATTTTTTTGATAAATCAGAATCAACTGACTATTGAAGTTAGTTTTTTGGAAACTTCATTGTCCTACGCCACTGTTGAATAGGAAATATATGTCGGCCATATTTCTCCTCTATTCCGGTCAAATTGAAATGAGCAATATGCTCCTTCCTGTTATTCTATATTCTAAGGGTTGGATCGATTCCCATCAAAATCGATGGTCTTCGTCACATCACAGAAGATGTCATTAAAATATACGAATTATATCAATTTTTTTGAGAAATTTGAATAACTCAAAAACGGTTTTTCCGTTTTCTACCGAATTAATAAGCTTTTTTGCATCGTGGATCCGCATAATAATGCGGGAATTGAGATCGATAGCTTCAAAATAGCTTGTCCACAATGGATTACAGACACACAGACCGATTTTTTTCAATGATTTTGAATCTACGTCCTCTTAAACCAATATCGTGATATTTTTTTCGCAAACGAATTTTTTCTATAATAATAGGATCGTAACAAAATGAAGACAAAAAATTGGTTCGTAGAACGAAGAAAATTCATATGATGATCTTTGTGAAAGTGGATGGTGATTATATTTTTACAATTTCTTTGATGACAAAAACTATTAAATCTGACAATTAACTTATTCAGTTGGAAGCGAGGGAATCTCTGAAGGTGGTTGGTGAATACTAATCAAAACAGCGAAAAAAAGAAAAAAAAATCAAAATATTAAATCGCATAGAAACTTTTTCCGTTATGAATTATTTCACGCTATAAGCCGATAGTTTTAACACAAGAAACATTTTTTTGACGGAGAATTTCTATGGAAATTTATACGAGGTTATGGCTATTCTTCACTGAGGACTGAAATGTGAACGAATCAGAAGAGAAGACAATGAAATATAATCGGATAAAAGGATAAGAGTACAAAACTAACTAATCTACAATAACCAATCATTTCCACACCTAAGTAATATAAGAAAACAGTTCAAAGATGCCAGCATTCCACAATCCATTATTTATCACTCACCTCCTGAAGAAGTTGTCTCAATGCTTCAACATCGTTCTCTTGTTCGTTGTCAAACAATGATTCGGCGATGACCGTGGGACTTGTCGGGCCATCTGATACACTTGTATTAGCGGAACCTTTAAATACGAATCAGAATGGAAATAAAATCTAACAAAAAAAAAATAAGGAAATTTCAATGATATAACTACAGAATATTTTACATTCATTCATCAATCGAGGTGAACCATGTAGATGTATTGATAAAAAAAAATAATAAAAAAGATAGGTTTCACTCATTTCATTAACATTTTATTCTCACCTAAAGGTGCAGTACTGGCATCACTTTGTTGTTGTTCCGCTTCCAAGATCCTCTGTCTCCTTTCTTCCCTTTCCTTGTCAGCTTGCAATGACTGCTTGATTAGCTGAGCTACTTCACTATTTTCTGGATCTCTCTCTCGACCAATCAGAAATTTGACTAAACCGGATGTATTTCTAAGAACGCTAGCCGCATAAGCTTGAGTTACTCCTACTAAACTTTTACCATCAACTTCAATGATTTGATCATTTACCCTAATTCTCGTATCCTTAGCTGCAGCACCATTAGCGGTGATCGTCTTGACGAAAATTCCTGTGAATCAAATGGAAATATTTCAATTATAAGTGCTATCACAATATAATGTCGATAATTCAACGATAGTCGAAATATACACTGCTCAAAAATTGAAGTGGATAATGTGCGGACATGTAATAATATACAGGGTGATTCACCGCGATGGCCTATCGGAAGTTAATAGAAAACTAATCATAATTTTATGCTGAAAATTTGCACGTCGGGATTTTCGACAATGAACTAATTCTCTCTCAAATTTTCATATCTCTGCATCTTCCGGTTAAACTGGAAACATCTTACTGCTTTCTTATTTCAAATAGCACACCCAATATATCCTTCCATCAATAGATAGCTGATTTGATGACAATTTCAACAGTGTACCATACCTTGGGGTAAAAACTCAATGGTTTATGAGTTACATATTAGGATTCTCATGAAAAAAAGAGCAGTTGTCATTTTTTTTTTGGACTATTTCTTTTGAGGTTTTCTAAAATTTTTTTCACCATTTTCGATTTCGCCATTCTGTAGCATTATTATATCACTGTTTACTCTTCAGATAAGAAATGTACAGAATGTTTATGGAAAGATCATCAAGAAAAACAGCTAAAATTTGATGTAATAATTATTATTATAATTTTCAAATTTTATAAATTGTATATGGGATTAAAAAAAAAATGGTTTAACACTGATTATATTTTGCTTTTGAGAATAAGGGATAAGTTTCGTTTTTTCCACTGTAGGTAGCGCTGATCAGAAATTGACAGCTTATAGTTAATGGACATTTGAAAATAATTTCAATACATTGCTATAAATAAATTGTATTTATAAGCCATCGTTATTGGTGTGTGAAAATGTATTAGTTCTTTCAAAACAGTTCAGAAATTGTATCTGGTTTTAGTTCTACGTTGGGAATTGAAGTATTCATGATTGTAAATTCTTTTCTACATTTTGGAATATTTAAAATTTTATTTCTACAATTTATTATACTTTCAACTCACCCAATTTCTCCAAGCCTGCGTCGGCGCCAACTCCCATACCTATTATACTCAAGCCCAATCCTTCCGGTCCTTTGACAAGTTCAACAGGGAATACATCCATTTTTTCTACGCGTTTTTCGAGTTCGTATTCAGCAGAAGCGGCGACAGGATCAACATCCTCGTTTCGCCTATCGTATTCTGATATGCTGAAGGTAGAATACACCTGAAAATCAGGTATTACTAAAATTAGGCATTAGGTTCAGGAAGACAAAATTAAGAAAAAAACATACAAAAAAAAAGAATTCTGTAAAGCCCGAATTCCTTGAATACGCCCCTGCCACAGCTCGAAAATATCGCGATGAATTCTCGGAGCTGCTGGAATATTCTCGAACAAGGGCGTAACGATATAAAAGAGACGCACGGTGGACGGACCCAACGGCAGTTAGTGTTCTGAATAGAGCCGAGTGAACAGTGCATTCCGAAGAGTTACAAGTGCAAAAGTAGTCAAAGTAAATAAGTGAGTGTGTAAATTAATAACTGATAACTTTTATGCCACTATTTTTCCTTACCTTTATAGGTTGACTTGTGAATTGCACCTTAGTATTTGGTTTAGGAATGAAATTAGGACAGTCAAGATCATCATCTTCGTCTTCTAGGGGTAATCCAGGGACTTCCATCCAAAAGTGGCCATCCTCATAGTAATGAACTCCATGTTCGACACCAACAATGGGCACAGCTTTCGGGGTGAAACCATTCATTAGCTCCAGATTATTTGCTTCGGACAAGCTTGTTACTGATCCTTTTGGAACATATTATAATTATCGATTATTATCTTTTTACTGTTATACTATCAATGAGAACGAGGATGTAAAGGGTGTTTCAAATTACGCGTTTTTTTTTTAAATAAATAAAACACATAATTTGCAATCGTTTTCAAAAACTTTTTATTGGTAATTGAAGTATCAGTTATGATATTTATGTACGAAAAATAATATCTGCCAAATGGCCTCCTCTTGCAGCTCTACAGACGTCTACTCTTTTTTTAAATTTTCAATGAAATTTTGACGTAATTAAGACTCTAACTCACTTATGACACGAATTATTTCATTCATTAGTTCAGGAATCGATTGTGGATCATTCTTATAGACTTGGCTTCTCACATAACCCCCAAAGAAAAAAGTCCAACGGTGTCAAATCACATGATCTTGGTTGCCAATTGACATCAGCGTTTCTGGAGATTATTCGTCCAGGAAATTATTGTTTCAATAAATCAATTGTGTCCTTTGCAAAGTGAGGTGTTGAAACCAAATGTCCTCTTTATCAACATTCTGGCCACAAAAATTCGATTATCACCGAACCGTTCTCTTGAAATTTGTTAATAATTCGACCAACAGTGCTTTCAGATGGACGATAATGTAAACCATAAAATTCACGTTATTTGTTAAAAACACTTTTCACAGAACGCTGATTTTCATGAAATAATTTAACAATTTGAACGCGTTGTTGTATCGTGTACGAAGCCATTTTTATAAATGTCGTACATTATACTTTTTAAATGTCAAAATACCCAGACTACAGTGACTCTATCAAACACAGTGGCGACAATTGGAAATTTAGCAAGAATATGGCGGCTTAGAAGCATAGATTTCAATGCTATGATCTCTAATTCGGAATGCGGATTGGCTCATGTCACGTCACGTGACCAAATCCGACATATTCTTGCTAAAGCGATGAAAAACGAGACCACAATTGTCGCCACTGTGTTTGATAGAGTCACTGTAACCCATACGAATTCGGTGCGCCATCTATATTTCATTTATTTTAAAAAAAAACCGCGCAATTTGAAACACCCTTCCTATATTTTACATGCAAGTATACAAGGTTTATGGTCATCTCCTTTCTAATGTATACTATTGTTTAATAAAAAATTCTTTGGATCACACCCATTCGATTTGTGCATTCGCTGATGTTTCATAATTGAATGCAAATTCTTAAAATTTAACAATTTACTTCTGCGTTCTCAACTAGGTGGCAGTCACTATTTCCAATCTTAGTCGATCGCTTATAGCCAAGGTCACATGTATCCATTTGTCCGAAAAAAAGTTACATGCTTCCACGTACAGTGGAAAATTCTACAAATGGCAGCAAACCTTGATATTTGGTTTAAACCGACATTAAACGTTCTGTCTTCTATCGCTAGATTTGATAAAATAATGGAATTTGCCGTGGAAAACCTTTTATTTTTAACAGGACCACTCCAACAGAATCAAAAATGAATATTGAATTGAGTTACGTTGGTCGCATTCAGCGGACGGAGCGCAAAACGCTTCTGCTACCCATCGGTAGCGGTAGCGGTCGGGAACATGTTGAACGTTCGCTGGCAAGCCGAGATAGGATAAGGCAGTCCAACGAGCTGTCACTATCAGCTGATTAGTTGAGAAGTCTGTAGGAAAGACGTAAACAAACGGATTTTTTAAGTTTCGTTAACCTTGTGCTGGTTAAGTCAGTTTTTTTTTGTAAAAAACATAACCTAGAATTCTGACGAATCACTTTGTTGCTCTAGTATATTTCCTATAACTTATTTAACATCCTTCTTTATTACCTTCCATCAATTTTCATTTCATTTTTTTCAACAAACTCAAGCTCGTGCATCTTCCACACTAAATAACAACTACCTACTCAGTTCAAGTCCAACTTTCGCTCCTTTCCGCTACCGCTACCTAGCACAAATCAAATCCGCTCCCAAAAGTGGCGTCCGCTCCAGAACGTGTTGAGAATGTAACGCATATGTCACCGAACGTTTACGCTAGCGTTTGGTAACAGTTGCGCAACTGTTTCGTCCGCTGAATGCGACCGTTCCTTCCGATATCGGACGAAAGTTAAAATATTTTAACTTTATACGACGTCGTATGAACCTCCCCATCCATCGGATGATTATTGGCGCCAAAAATGTGGACCAATAAGAGAGCCGCCGTATCATCGTGCCGTCGGACAAACGGATACATGTGACCTTAGCTTAAGACAAATCTGGGATAAAGGAGACCAGAAAATGTTACCAAACATTGAAATGAGGTATTGCCACTGCTGAAATAAATATACTATAGTTCACTAAAAACAATATGGATTCAAAAATGGTTAGCGCCTTCAAAGGTAAGGCAGGTGAAAAATAAACCAAATTAATTCAGACGAAAAACACTCGCCGATATTGCAGTTGCAGGAAAGGCTATTAAAATTTGATGCCCCATTAAAATTTAGAACTGTCATTTTTGAAGAGAAAAATAGAGGATTAACTTTTTGATGGAGTATTGAATTTTAACGGACATTCGTGCAACTGGACGATTACGATATAAATCGAACTAGCAAACTACAATCACTGAAGTACTATATGAGGGGTTTATAGCTGAAGTCAACCAAGTAGATGCAGCCTAGTTTTGAGATAAATGCTTAGAAGTTGTTTATCACCAATTAATTCAAAAGTGACTTCTTTAGATTTCAAAAGGTTGGAATGTAAGCATATGCTTACATCTACCTTAAAGTCACTTCTAAGCTGTTCATCTAAAAACTAGGCTGCATGGACTTGGTTGACTTCAGCTATGAACCCCTCATATAGTACTAAAGTACTCTGTAGACGGCTGTGCAACAATCATTCAAAGTATTAACAGAAATACCATTCCTGTTAAGAAAGCAAAGAGTAAATTGCCCACCCTTGTTTTGGTCTCATTTGACCTCGTCAGAGCAACAAAACTCAAAACTAGGCTGCATGGACTTGGTTGACTTCAGCTATGAACCCCTCATATAGTACTAAAGTACTCTGTAGACGGCTGTGCAACAATCATTCAAAGTATTAACAGAAATACCATTCCTGTTAAGAAAGGAAAGAGTAAATTGCCCACCCTTGTTTTGGTCTCATTTGACCTCGTCAGAGCAACAAAACTCATACCCCGGCGAAAATGGAATGTCAGTAGCGGACATGATGTATGAATACATCGACATCTGGGAACGAGGACCAACTCAATAAAATTTCCTAACTCCAGGGCAGAACGGTTACTGTCATGAATTCGAACCTTTCCGCGCTCTTTATCCTTGCTCAATTATCGTAATATACAATTTTTGCAAACTGAGAATTCGAGCAAATGGATACATATTGCTATCTTCACTCTGAGAGTTAGAAAATTGAATTGAGTTGGTCATCGTTTTCTGTCAATCTCGCTGTAGTGTATTCATACATCATATCCGCTGCTTAGATTCCATTTTCGTCGGGGCATGAGTTGTGGTGCTCTGAAGGGGTCAAATGACACCAAAACAATGGCGGACATCTACTCTCTCGAGACGAAAGGGTACAATAGTTTGAGTGACGGTAATTTGTTAGTTCTATTTAGATCGTAAGTAACATTTGTTGATTTGAAATCAGCCGATGTTACGCATCTGAATTTTATTCGCATCGTTTATTCGTAATATGCATTATAATTTCAACAGATTGCTTGCAGTAATGAGCAGCCAATGATTCCCCATACATGGCGTGATCCATACATTATTGTCACAACCAAGGATGTTTTGCTACCTTAACTTACTCCTGAACGAACCCTTAAACTTCAATACATACTGACACAACCCCAACTCACCAAGTAGTCCAGAATCCGAAACGCTCACATCACACTTCGACTGCGTGAAAGCTTCGTCGTGTGCGGACGTGTCGATGCTAGAGGTGGAGTCGTAGATCTGCGAGCGTGAACACTCGACCTCCCTATGCTTAGAGATGTCCGTGGCTTCGGGAGTCCGGTTGATTATGTAGTCGCTCAGGTGTTCCGTTGATTCGGCCGTCGATTCGTCCTGCAAAGACGGCGGTCCCATGCTGTCGTTCAAGGACACCGCTCCAGACGATTCGTATATCGAGCTGGTGACCGAGTCCTGGAGCAAGGAGCTTGAGGCGTCGGGTTGCCATTTGTTCAGTTTGCCGTCTTTGTTGAGCATGCGAGCCACCTCTTGGGCCTCCTCGTCGGATAATATTTCGGCTCTGAAGGAGATTCAGTTGGAAAATGAACATAGAGTAAGGTTAAATGGGACTAAGGCCCAGAGTTATTTTAGATTGAGGGAGCCGATCCTTCATTCTTGATTAACATGGACGAGGCGATGTTAGAAAGATGGGCGTTCTTTTCGTGTCTCCTGTTCCCCAGGCACTACCGAAAGTATAATGCAAGTAGAGAAAGTCACTGTGACAGATTAATCAGGTTGAAGATTTAATTCGATTTAGGTCTAGTAAGATGTCTAAAACACTGGTGTGTTGTGTCTGTGTATTGTGTGCACTTGTCATTTTTTCCAAGCATCAACATTTCTCCAAATCGGGGATATGGGATTGATTTTGTGGCAGCGCCACCATGTCATTCGCTTCGATCTATCCTTGTTCTACCAAAGAAAGTCCAATTATACTCTCGTTTTATTTTTTTCTGCGTTGATATCTATCACAGATAAGAGTAATCTCGATCGATCAAAGAGATCAAAAAATGAACTGGACCATTTTCTCAGCAGTTGATAATAAATAAATATTTGTGATTTACATATTAATTCTCGTTGTAAAAACAAATCAGCAGATATTTTAACACTGTCGTAGAAGTACTTATCTTCTACTCTGTTATCTGTGAGGGGAATTCAACAAAAACAACAACAACAACAAAGGGTGATAGTTCTACTACAAGACAGAATTTTGAAGCTGTTTCTTGATTATCCACAAAGAAAACAGAACGTCATGTTGGAGGAATGAAAATTCCACAATCTTTCTCGAAATTAATAAATTTCCACAAACCAATAATTGCTTATAAATACGACACATTCTTAAGTCGAAGAAATGTATTAAAATTATTTTCAAATATGAATCGACAATGAACTGTCAATTCCTGAAAAGCGCTACCTACAGTGGGAAAAACGAAACTGATCCCATATCCCGACAAGACGTGAAACAAAAGCGAATCAGTGGTTACACCATAGTTTTAGACATCTTGACCCAGTTGCATTGTTCAAGCTGAGTTTGAACCCAGCTCAACTTTGACAATTCCGTACAATTTTGACAGGTTCAAATTGTACTAGGTTAAATGTTGAACTCGGCTCGAATGTGAACTGTACAGGCTGGGCAAAATTGGTGATACGTGAACTACAACTTTTTAATCCAACGAGATAGAGAAAAATGAATGTACCATTCATGTCGTCTTTTTTCGAGATACTAATAATGCCATCAACTGCATTCCTCTATCTTCTTTTGTTTTTGATTTATAGGCCAAAATTTAAATTTGGACGATTTCAACTTCGGTCATTATCTCCGTTTCTGTTTGTGCTAGGATGTTGAAATGAAGACGCAATACAGACACTTTTTTGATAGCAATCCAGTGGCGTAATATGATTTTTCCTACAGGTTTATTTGCTTAGCTATAACATAAATTTGTGTTTTTTCTCATGAAGACAGTAGTTTAAAATGACTTAGAAAGAATCGCCATTTTTTACCGTTTCAGAAATATATTATACATCACCCTCGGTCTTTCCAAGTCATTTTAAACTACTGTTTTTTTAAGAAAAAATACATCTTTATGTTATAGCTCAGCAAATATACCTGTTAGAAAAAATCATAGTACGCCACTGGATAGCTATCAAAAAAGCGTCTGTATAATGCTTTCATTTCAACATCTTAGCTCAAACAGAAACGGAGATAATGACCAAAGTTGAAATTTTAATAATTTAATTTTTAATAACTCGAAAACAAAAGAAGATAGAGTAATGCAGTTGATGTCATTATTAGTTTCTCGAAAATTGACGACCGTAATGTGCCATGCATTTTCCTCTATCTCGTTGGGTTGAAAAAGTTGTAATTCAGGTATCACCAATTTTGCCCACCCTGTACATTCGCCTTAATTATAAATTATTCTGTAGTTGCCACTTAGTTCGTTAATCGGAGTATCAACTTTGAAAGTTCTATGCGTTAGTTCGTTTTAAAGCTTTTCTAATACAGTCTTTGAACCCTTAAAAAAATCGTTGGTCTTTCTGAAAAAGGTTCGTTTTCGGTCATGTTATATGAAACTGAAGTTTCTTTTTTCATTTTAAATACGTTCCCTTAAAAAAAATGGTATGCAGCAGCCATTTTTTTTGAGCTACTTGAAAATTATCCAGTTTATTATTTGTACAATGGAGGATTGCTTCAGAATTGAGATTTATTTATTGCCTTGCGGAAAATATTCTCTAAATATGCTTATAATGCCACCTACCTAGAGTTGGTTCGCTTTTAAAAGGTTCAAATCAGTTGAACATTTGGTTAATCCTAAAGAAATAATGAATGCCATTGCTTTCTGAACTGCAAGAAAAGCAAATAGTAAGGGGATCAGGACCTGCCATAGCATAGGAAATTTTATAAAGAGAAACAAATAGTATTGAGTCACCTTGTTTAGAAGCATCTATTTGAATAATACAGATCTTCAAATTGGAGAACGACAATTCCGTAGAATTGTCCCTCTAATAATGCGAGCTAGTCATGAGCAAGCGTAGGAAAATTCCAGAGAAGTTAAAAACATCTGAACATAACTTCGGTTTCGGGATGATTGTTCCTCATCAATACAGTGTAGTGCTAGATATTTCAACAGGAGGATGTGGCCTTGAGTGAAACCGGTGGGCCGCTTTGAGGAATATTTTCAAATCTCATCACGATGAGCCACCTCTCTCGCAAAGACTGAACCAAACCTCATTTACTCTGCCGACTTCTACATATTCATTCGTGGCTCCCAGATTTAACAACTACCTGCAGTCAACGAATGTACAACAATTCCTCAAGGAACTGCAGACGAGCCAAGAGGGTTCACTCGCTAGACCACATTCAGTCAGGAAATAATAGGCTTGTTCGTAGAGTGGTTCACAACGGTTGTGAACTGTACAGAGCAAGCGTAATTGGATTTTCGCTACCCTAAAATGGAATTGCGCTTGCTCTGTACAGTACACAACCGTTGTGAACCACTCTACGAACAAACCTAATATGGAAATTGAGTACACATTACTCCTCCAGGTGCCAACCGGGAGGAGAACTCTGTACTTCATTTCCATAATACAAATCTCATCATAAAATTTGAATAGGTTCAAATGTCCTGAAGCAACTAAGTAGATCTTCTACACTTGGTAGTGAAACTTTGATCAAGATGGCCAATTGTAGCAACGTATTATATTTACTTTCTTTCAAATGTCTATGACTAACCTAGATCATTTAAACTCTTTTCTATCCTGCAGCGAGAATAAAAACCTAACTCAATTCGCGGACGATCTGTCACAATGACTGTCTATACTCAATACGTTCTCTAGTTCCCGTTCTTTCTACAGTTGTTTCGATGTCGTTCAAAGAATTTTAATGGCTTGTCTCCTCAATCTACCATATCGATATAGTAAAACATTAACTTCGAAGAAACATCACAGAGAGAGAATCCCTCTACTAATACTGAACTACATTTGTTTGAAGATTCGATTCTTTTCGTGTAATATCGTATTATCTAAATCTATAGATAACATTTTCGTAGGTCAAATGGTTAACTCACCTTTTCTTTTCGAGTATCCTGGAAAAAAAAAAGATAGGATTATTTTCGGAGAAAAACACAGATACATCAACTGAATGAATATATAAATACATACACATTTCACATAATTTAATGACCACAGCGGTCAACTATACAATGAACTTGGTAGAGTAGCTTTGCTCCCAGAAAAAATATTTATTAAATATTTTCAAAGGTACAGATCCGATCAAGTGCAAAACTGATTCTAAGGGACGGTTTATTCACCAACCGTTAAGGCTATTGGGCAGTTTAACGATAGGTCAATAAACCGGCCCTGATCGTTAAATTTTTCAACATCAAACAATAATTATAGCATGTGCATTACATACAGTTTCAGAAGAGGTTAGCGTAACTAATAATAGTAATAATAATATTTCCTAATAAGGGAAATAGAGGAGGGAAAGTTACAGATTCCGGCACGAAACTCCCATTGGCCCAATGACGCAAAATGGGAGAAGGCAAGAGGAGGAAGTAATCCCGTCATTGTACCAGAGCTTTTTTGCAGTTTTCCAGCCAGCCATCAAAAGAAGGCAGTCCAGAAATGGGAACAAAAGAGGAAGTTGTCAAATAGCCAATTTATTCCTGTCCTACGAGCTGGACCAAAAAGTTTTTTCACTCAGTAATTAAAAACTGAGAAAAACTATCGGTATACCCCTTAGGGACGTCTAAGGTGATCGCCCCCGAAGTAAAGGCTTGGAAATTTTTTGAAATCTAGTTGTTTTTATGGCAATTTTGAGTCGATCTGGAAATTATTCTAGTTTTTCCCATTTTTTATTGTTATTTTATAACTTCGTATTTACAAAAGTTATGAAGATGCATCGTACCATTTCGAAATGTTCATGGAAGGACCATATTTTTCGAATAGTTGGCCACTCAGGATGCCATACATATTTTTCCACGAGAGCTCAAACTTTCATGAAATGAACTATTCATCAAATTTTATCATGAAATTTCGTGTTGTGATATTTTTTCCTGACAAAAGCTATTCATTTGTTTTTGTGCCGATATATTCCATAAAGAATATTTCACCAAGAAAAAACTAATAAATTTGATTCATTCAGAATAATAAGGTAGTATGAAAAATCCTTTTTACGAAAAAAAAAGACCTATCCGGAGATGATAGATTTTTTTGGTATTCTTTACAGAACACCCAATATCCCTTCTATAAGTGGATAAGGTTTATCTAATCATTGCGTGACACCCTGTGTATAAAAAAGAAACTTGCAAATACCAGATTGAATGGAAACATCAGTGAAAAACAAGCAATTGGAGAGTTCACAATATAATAAAAACTAGTATGAAAGAGATCCAAGAGGAACATTTAAGAAAATGATACCAATGGGGGGGGGGGGGGGGAGGCACCGTGGACCTCTGAGGGCGGGGGGTTCTTGACACCAGAACAAGTGATAGAAGTGCAGTTTAAACTTTGCTGCCTGACAAGTAAACAACGCGGGTTCGCACAATACATCTTTAAGTAAAGGGTGAAGATCCCTAGTCGTTATATGCTAAATTCTCAAGAACCGAGTGGAAGAGATAATAGGAGAACATCAGCCGATTTACGGCCGTTTTCAATAAACCTATCTATCCATCATTTCACTTACTGACGATTAGTAACCATTGGTAACCATTCTAAAATATATCTACAGATAGATCATAGAAACGAAATCACATGCATTTTCTATCTTCAGTAACTGAAACAATGGATAGATAGGATTATTGAAAACGGTCGTTAGAGAGTTGGGATTGAGAAAAATGTCAGGCGAAAGACGAATAATCGGGGACTGTCCAGCAAATAAATACTCTCAACCCGGAAGCCAGATCGGAAAAGCCTAAAAAAAGCAACAAGAAAATCGTGATTCACCAAAACGCAATTGGTGGTTAGGTTCATGTTATTATAATTTCGAGAGATTTGAAAAAAATCTTTATCAAACTGGAGATGACAATTTTGTAGAATTGTCGTTCCAATAATACGAGCTTATGAACGAGCGTAGGAAATCTCTGAGAAGTTGAAACATCTAAACACAACTGCAACTGTAGACCGGTTTCGTGATCATTGTCCACTCATCAGTATATTGTAGAGTTTTAATATTTCGACCGGAGGATGGTGTCTTAAGCGAAACCGGGGCGTCGGTTTCAGGAGTATTTTTTATTTCTCGTCACGATGTTCCACTTGTCCCACAAATACTGAACCAAACCTCACTTTCTTTGCAAACTCTACACCAATTCATGGCACCCAGATTTAACTACTAAGATGCCCGGTTGGCACTTGGAGGAGTACTGTGTACTCGTTAAATCCTTATGAATTTTCTGAGAAAATGTCCTTTAGTTCATAATATTCATCCCACAGAAATGATATGAAAATGCGGTATGAAAAAACCGTTAGAGAGACCGAAAACTGACTCTTACTGACAATATCAACTCGTACAATTTGAAGGTCATACATGGTTTATTTGCCCTTCAGGTGTCGTGAATCCGAAATGTCACTGACAGAATATGGGTTAGCACGGATCAAGGTCAGGGGTGGGTAGTACATATTCAACCATAGACATTAGGACATTAGTGTTTTCGGCCTCGGAATTTATGAAATTGATTTTATTTGTTTTTTATACCGTTTTTTTTTTCTGTAAAAATCACGGTAGGAGAAATCAATTTTTTATCTTAAAGCGAACGGTGCCTGTCACAGTTTTAAAATATGTTCTTTACACAGACGATGAGAAAAAAATGCCATTATTGACCTATTTACGTATTATTCAATCTGCACATGTATTAAACTCGAATGGTTAAAAAAATACTTACTGGGTACTGAGCAAATTTTCTGCTTCCTGCGGAGTCATCGCATCCGGCTCAGTCTTCTTCTCTCCAAAACTATCTTCGTTATCACTAGCATCGACATATTCCACGTCGTTCAAATCCAGGATGTTAGCTTCTGATTTCTGCAATTCCGGTGTCCTGGTACCGCCTCGTTCGTCGTCGTGCAAAGCTTCCCTAACCATAATAAACGGTTCTGATTTAATATTCGAGTTCATTTCATCACAGTTCTCTTCTTCATGGCTGTCTAACGATGTAACTATAGTGCTGTTATTTATAGTGGTATTGTACATAACATCGGAGTCGATGGATTTCTGTTGAGGGATCACAGTTACCTAAAGAGATAATGATTGAAGTAATGATTTATTCGTTTTAGTTTTGATGAAATGCATGGCAACAACTAACTCCAAAATCAATATGTTATGAAATAAAATAAACATAGATTGAAGAATTTCAGGCTTGGTAGTGCAGTTCAATCTTACAAAATTTTACGGACCTATTTGAATTTAGACTTGGATTCGACTTCAACCTGAACTGTACAATCGGCCCTTAGAATGAGTAGATGGGTGAGGGTGGCAACAACAAAACTATTGCCTATAAAACCAAGGGCTTATATCCGAATTTCTGGTTCACCTCGTGAGCCAGAGGTGGGTTCGAAGTTTCTGTACAATAATAAACTTTGACGTCGTCTGATACCATGGCTGTCAACCTCTGGGTGTTTCACGCAGCGTCAATTCACGTATCTAGAGAACCGAATTAAATTTTTTCCTATGTGAATCACAATGAGGAACTAGGATCTATTCAAGTGAAATATTTAGATCTCCGTTATAAGGTAGGTTGAGTCAAACTTGGTGGTTTCGAATTGGACACCCTATACTCTATTAGGTGCGTCCTCGGGTGCATCTTACTGATAATGGCTACCACCCCAGAGAATAATCCCTAGTTTATACTTGTTGCCTTAGTTAATCAGAATGTTTCCCAAGGAAGTTTAAAACTGGCTGTAACTAACAGTGGCTGTTTACCACCAAAACGTTAATTTTTTGAAATACAAGACCTTGTACTTTGAAAGGCTATTAGATGAGGCGGAAAAATCTGAATCTGAAAAAGGTCTTTTCATTTCTGCCACGAGTGTGAGGGCTGTCAATTTGAAAGCCTCAACTATACTCCACCTGTCGAGGAGGGTGCATTAAAAACTGTCAAATGATACATGATTCTGAAATAGGAGACCATATAAAATAATTAAAATATGACGAAAAACTTAATAAAATATTTCTCTTAAGTGATTCCCAAGAGATATAAGATAGAGCCCGTCAACAACAGCGTGATTTAAAATGAAAAATATCCGAAGATACGTATTTTATACGTTACTTTTCATCCATCCTGTCCATTTGACTTTTCCCCCTTAATTAAGCAACAAACGACATAACGCTAAGAAAAAATCTGATTAGTCCTACCTGCGATGTATCGGAGTCGGTCGAAGTGGTAGATTTCTGGTGTACAACACTGTTCGGTTTGTGTGGCACAGCATATAAAGCTTCTATTTCTTCCTGACTCAACCGGCAGATCTTAGGGGGCGATATTGGCGATACATCGGTCACCTCAATGGGCTTTTTGTAATCGTCATCGTCGTCGGAATATTCTAACGGTTTGTCCTCGTTCATCGGCAGATCGTACAGCGATTCCTCGTGAGGTTTCAGCTTGGCCTCGACTCTCGGGAGGGGTTCGTTGAAACCTCCCTCGTCCGTCGTTGAGGAACTGACGATGGAGGCTGGCCGGCTTCCCAGACCGGCTGCTGGTAAGTTGATAGAAACGCTGGAAACCTTCTTCCTCCTTGGCACATTATTAATATCTTCAGTCTTATTGTCTTCTTTTTTATTTTCCGGCCCATCTGAAATTTAAAGAGAAAAATACATGAAGAGAGCGAAAAATTTGCAGCGAAAGTAACGAAGTATCGTTCTCTTAACCCGGACTATTATTAGGTATCAAATCCTACGATGTAGAACTTCAGGACACACCCTGTGTTTGTTAAAAAAAAAACATTGCCTATAATTATTTAAGGGTATTCAATGATGTTCAAACAACTGTAAAACATACATGCCGATCATATTCAAAATACTAAAAAAATAACTGATGGGTCAATAGATGGGGAATTTAAATTCTTACCAAAACAAGTGTTCGTCAAGAAACATTGATTAACGGATCCTAAGGATCATGCAAAAATTATATGAGATAGATGTCTTCTACTCTAGATAAAATCGACAACTAACCCCAGTCTGAGTCTGAGCTTAGATAACTCGGCCTGGAAGAAGTTAACCTTTGCAGTATTAACATGATATGAGAAATTCGTTAGTTTTTTTTTTCGGGGCACGTTTAGGATAATACTGGCGTCTATGAATTCCGAAAGACTCTTCTCATCAAGCCCTCTGTTCCATAAATACCGAGGCCAACCTGACCTGACTTACGACAAACTTACGGCTGACGTATGATTTGTTTACATTTGCGTTCGGTAAACGTGAAAAATCTCTTCTGAAGCATATTTTTCTTATTTTCAACTCATTTTTTAAAGTTAGAGCGAGACAATGACAGCGGAGTCATTTTGCGAAAAGTGAGTGAGACATAATGTTACTCGTTAATGCACAGAAGAATAGGGTTTATTTAGTTTATTTGGGTAACCCATCCGCTTTTTCCACGCAGAATCGACTGAAACAATGAAAAATATAGGTTATTATTGGAAAATAATAAGTTTTGATGAATTCCATTCGTCCAATTTGAGTTCATAAGTAACCTGTACAGGATGGGCAGAATTGGTGATACCTGAATTACCACTTTTTCAACCCAACGATGTAGAGGAAAATGCATGGCACATTACGGTCGTCTTTTTTCGAGAGACTAATAATGCCATTAACTGCATTACTCTATCTTCTTTTGTTTTCGAGTTATAGGTCAAAATTAAAATTCATTTTAAACTACGGTTTTCATAAGAAAAAACACAACTTTAAGTTATAGCTCAGCAAATAAACCTGTACGAAAAAATCATAGTACGCCACTGGATTTCTATCAAAAAAGTGTCTCTATAATGTCGTCATTTCAACATCCTAGCACAAACAGGAACGGAGATAATGACCAAAGTTGAAATCGCTCAAATTTAAATTTTGGCCTATAACTCAAAAACAAAAGAAGATAGAGGAATGCAGTTGATGGCATTATTATGTTCCCGCAAAAAGGCGACATGAATGGTACATTCATTTTTCTCTATCCCGTTGGGTTAAAAAGTTGTAGTTCAGGTATCACCCTGTACATTTTAGGTCCAAACAGCAAACAGTGTTATAATGTTACAGAAGTTATAATGCTACAAAATGGCAAAGTCCTCTCCAACAGAAATATTGTGACCTCCAGTTTTAACATTTTGTTTATTAGAATACCAATAACCCATAAATAGTTGAGTTTTTACTCAAGGTATGGCGTACTGTTGAAACTGCCATCAAATCAGCTACCCAACGATGCAGAGATATAGTGGGTGTACCATTTGAAATAAGAAAGTAGTACCGTGAAACGCGAAGCGGAAATGATTTTAAATTTATCATTCAATCGCGCATAAGCAGATGCAAGCGGAGGTTATGTAGAATAATTGATGCATATGGGGTGGTTAAATATCATTTCCTTGGGCTTGCCTGAGATTATTTTACGTGGTTTTTACATTGCAATCCACACTGTGATGAAGAAATATTCCTTTGAATTGAATTTAATTTTCTAATAGTCCAGTTAATTTGGATGGTAAAGACAAAACACATCTGCTTTTTAAGAAAGGCCGCAAATGATGAGTGGGGTGACATTGATCAGGTAATCAATCTTACCCCACGTTATATACGTTCGGAAAATCAAATCATAATATTCCTTAAGAGTTCTAAAAATATCAATCAAAATGGACAAATGGTACAAAAAACGTACCGAATTATTCGGGGAAGAAACTGATCATTTTATACTGAGAGCAATCCTTTTTTTAATGGTATAAAATTTATGTGATCATCTCACCCTATACCCAGTTGGAATTTGCCTATTTTTATGACGTAAATTTTTCTTCAAAAAAATACTTACCACTTGTTTTAAGGTTGCTCAATTGCTTAGAAATGATAATTATCGAAAAAAATTTGGAATTATGACAAAAATAGAGTTCAAAAGAGTTCTATCTCGCCCTGGTTTACGGTATAGGATTTGTAGTATAACCGGAAGTTGCAGAGATCTGAGATTCTTTTAGACCAAATAATCTTTTTCAAAAATCCCAATTTTCAGCACAAAATTGTGATTAGTTTTCTATAACGTCCCTTAGGCCATCGAGTTGAATCATCCTGTAGATTATGTAGGATCTGAATTGAAGCACTAATTGAAGGATATAATGTGCCATCAATCCGTAGATGGTGAAAGAAGTAATGAAATAAAAATCTCGAAACGGACGAAGTCAAAACACAATGAATCAGTTTTTACTTCAACGAACGAATGTTTATCCACAGGTTAATAGCATAGCAAATTAATGAGGCATACATGTAACGCATTGTACGCGGTACCTCCCAGGAAAACGCGTAAGTAATAGTTACTATTTAGGTTGTTTATTCCAGCAAAATGAGTGTTTCTGGGTTCAACAACTTCTTCATTCTTAATATTTAGTTAATCATGCTTTAATGCTGACTTCCTTTGATTACATCCTAGTCTCAACGATGTAAAGGGAGCAATATAAAGAAGTTATTCAGATATTTCTGATGAATAACTGAAGTATAGGATATAGAAACCGTAGAAATCCACCTCGAATAATTAATTCATTCTTATTCCTACCAGATGGATATTCGTGATTTAATAGTGTAATGTCCACACTATTGTGTTATATTATTTTTCTCCGAATAAAATTATTAACAGGGTAAAAGACATTCACGAAAAACAGTTTCATTCAGATACATATATCGAGGAAAACACAAAATTATTCCATACTAGCTGTGCTCTTACAATTCGCACGACGAATTTCCTTTACGTTATTTACTTTTTTCAAGAGTTGAAGGGTAAAATCATATGTACCTATGTATGGTCCTTGTCTCAGTTGTCTCCTTAAGAATTTTATTTCATTTTAATTAAGTTTTATTGTCCCCCTGACAATAATATGAGATCGTTTGAATATGAATTCATCGATTCATATACTCTTACTAGATTTTTATATTAGTATAAAATAACTCAATATTATTTCATGTTAATAGATAAGAATGAGATCAGAATTCAGAATAACCTGCTTCGAGATCTTTGCTTGGATTATTCTAATGAGACTTGTTAGACTTCCTTTTTGAGATCGAGCATATTTCAAGTTCGATTCAAGAATGGATATAGTCCCCAGTTAATGCAAACGTTCATATAATTATCATAAAATATAAATTCCTGAAGAAGCGGAGGCGTTTCGTTTTTTACCCAGAGAGATTGAGTTGAGAGGTGCTAGGGTTGAGCAATTTCCACATCAGAGATTAAGCATCAATGCATCCAAGAAAAACGCAACCAGTTTAACGCGAGCTTCATTGACCGATCTTATATTACCCATAATAAACATTCATCAATGACTGGGTTGAAATATTTATTCGACAATATTAATATGATTTCAGAGTAACAGATCGGAAACGATATTGCTTTCAGAAAAAGCGATTTATTTATCAGCCAAACCTAATCATTTTATTCAGAGGGGGATAGGTACAATTTTTTTTGAACATAACAAATATGTCTAGGTTAATGTGAACGTAATAATCTAGTGGACGATATGAAAGGTGGATGTATTTTGAATCTGCGAAAGCCACTCTGCAACTGCTTCTTTATTGAATTGATCTGGTTAATATATAGTTTGGTAGGGTAAGGGTGCTAATACTTGATGAAAATTCCACTAGAAAGTGAATAACACGATTTTAACTAAGATGTTACTTAGCCTTCAACGACCTGATGATATTTTAATTAGCGAAACACGAATAGTGGTGAAATAACTTTAGCTAATAAAAAACATTCAGTTTCTAGTCTAACTGCTGTTTCTTTCAGATTGAATATCATACTGATGATATTAGAAAAATCAGTAGACCTTGCATGCGACGAGATGGACCCCAAAGAATAATACCATAAAAGGCCACAGAAAAAAAATTTCGTAGCCAGTTATCAGTGCTAAAACTGTAATGAAATAAATAATTTCATCATCAATTTATTGTGACCAAGAACTCTTTATCAATAAGCATTTTCGGCTTCAATAACGTCCTTAATTAAGTTGTTCAGATCTAATAGACATGATTTGATCTTGCAAGTACAATAAAATATAAGAATCATCACGAATTCAGGATGATTAATGATTTGAAATTATCAACTACCTACAGCATAATCAGCTCATTACGGACATTCTGTATTTTCTTACTTAGCAGAAAAGTTTTCCAGAAAATTTTGTTGGATGTACACACATGCGGTGAATCTTCACTGTACCGTAGTAGCTTTGAATTTTATTTATCTGGGATAGTCGTGAGCTGAGTAACCGATAATGTCAGCATAAACATTTGAAATTTTCCGGGAAATATTGAGGGTGAAAAATTTCCCAAGTTTCCTAAATAGATACAACTATGCAATGGAGTGTTTTCATCTCTTCGTTTTATTATTCATTGTTTATTGAAATTGCTAAATATGAAAAAGGTCGTTGACTTTTAGAAAAGTGCAACATCACTCATTTCCTGAATATCAATTGTGGTTTTCGCGGACCAAACATTAACTTTATCGTATTTTATCTAAAATTATATTCACCTCAGCCATTACTCAAACTTTATGAGTCACGATATATCGATATCTGAATCATATAGAATAAGTGAAAAATAACACACAAAATTCATATTTTCGGTATTCATCATTCTGTAGAATAATTCTAGAAAAAGGTCTATTTTTATTTTGAATCAGTTAACTTAAATGATAAGGATGAAATAGCTCTTGGATCTCATTACTTCAATGAGGGTCTTAAAATTAATTTTGATGAAGTCGGACAGAGAAATATCTTCGAGATGATTATATCGATGTACCTACATATTTCATTCCATGAATTACAGAACTGATTCAGAAAACTTGGGCATCATTTCTGAGTATAAGCCTTTTGTTGAAATAGAATAGAATGATAAGAAGATACACAGACATCCGAAAACAATTGTTAATCTTACTGTAGTTGATAAGCTGGTTAAATCATATTTTGATTTATGTTTCTGAAAAATGCACTTCAGTACTGATCGTGTTGAAAACTAGTACTGGGATAATCAGCATTTTTCTATCGAAATGAAAAAGAAATATGAATATAATTTTTCAGTTGAAAAACATATCTTCAAAGATTTCAATGAGTGCTATTGAGAGTAAAGTCTCAGTGAAATCCGAGGTGAAATCTGTAAGGGGTGTCGAAAATATAAAAATTAATTAATTTTTTTTTCATCCGAGCATTCGAAACACCCTTTTATAAAGTAATAGAAGTCACTATGCAGAAATTTTTTCATGCTACCTATCAATAACACGAAACTAGGTATTTTTTAATATCTTCAGACGATAGACAGTGGAATTCAGTGCGTGGTTGACTTCAAAACGATATCTGGTCAGAAAATGCCACAGTACAGTTCGAAGTCTGAACTTCAGACGAGCACGAACGAGCTAAAATTAGAAAAGCGGAAGACGATTCCCACGTTAACAAACGAGGCAGGTGTATCTGGAAATTCGACATTGTATTGTAACACAGTCGTACGTCAATATTGCATTGATTCGCTCGTGAGAAACCCAGCCTAAAAGCTTCATGAATTTCCATGGTTAAGCTTTTTGATAAGTGTAAAGAAGAACTTACTCAATTATTCATGATTTGAAGTTAATATACACTATACAGGGTGACCCAGGGGTGTGTGCATGGTCAATAACTTTGTCTCTATCCAGATTATCGTTTCAATATTTTTAAATGGCAGTCCCCCATTTTTATTACATTTTTAATTTAATTTAAGGTCCTTTCGTTTCCATAGGAAGTGTAGCACTTTTCTACATTCGATGTAATTCACACTCGATTTTAGTATTCGTTTGCTGATTGGATTTACACCAGTGTAGAGGAGGTGTAGTTTATCTACACCTAGTCAAAAGGAGGTGTAATATTAGTTCTGTGGTGTGAAATGCAAAATTTGATGTTAATGTCACGGACGTCACAGTCATAGATAACCTAGTCACAATAATCTACTTCAAAATGGATACGAGTAAATTTAAAATTTGCGATAAGTTTATCACTCTACAAGAGGATGAAAAAGTAACATATCTTCTGAGAAACGTAACCATTATATTAAATCAAATTATTAGTCTTTGAGCGTGACAACCTAACGTCAGTGTTTTTTTCATTCGTTTACGCAACTACACTGAAAATCAGCTGACTCAAAGTGCAGTGTAGATTACACTACATTAAGAAACAGACGAAAGGTACTTTAATTGTCGATATATATTATTTAAGATTCTAAGATGTCGCAAATGTTGCAAAACCAGGAATGTGGAAGATTTTTTGGGAACCTACATAGGAGTCTAGAATTGAATATAGACGAAGAAACAATAATGTTGTGAAAGGCACAAATATTTACGGAGTCTGATCACACAAGACGGCAAAGATAATCAGGTCATTGAAAACAGGATAAGGCAAGGATAAACAGCCATACAACAACTGGATAGTTTATTGCGGCCCACGAAAATAAGATTCGAAACGAAGAAATTACTCTAATTTTGTGGTAAAACCAATAACAACATAGGGTGGAGATTAACACGAAGGAAAAAACTAAAACTACAAGCTGTTGAAATATCGTAGCTATTATTAAATTAGGCTTTGCCTTGCAATAATTTTAGATAATTTAATGCTGATTCACTAGCTCGACTAACTCGTGAAAGCATATGCAGCACTCCTCATTCCAAGAGCAGCAACACTAGGTCATTACTTAGCTATTTTAAATTATATTCTTTATAACTTCACCCATTGTCTATGCCACGCCACTGTTAACGAACCGCGTTCTGTCAGTGAGCTTAGACTTTCCAATCGGCTTTGAACTGAATTGCCACCCCATTCCTAATCTTTTTGGACTGGTCTAACAGTAGTATTCATCGACGTTACCCTGGATGAGAAAACCTAACCTAACCTAACCATGGACACGGAAAACTTGACAGTTCGATTCCCTCGAATATAAAGTTTTTGAGCGAAAGCGTGACTTTAAATTTAGTCCGGCCTTTATAAATCGAAAACTCGCAAGCTGAAACTGTAGCACATCGTGAATTCATTATTCACTAGAATTAAGTAATGAATGAAAGCAGGAAACTACCAAGCCAGTTTAAATTATTTCGGTCACCGATTCTGTTTACACCGCTTTGAGGTGATTATCCGATTTGGAGGGTAAGGTTTGGAGACGAACGAAAATAGCGCAAGTGTCCACCTCCCACTACAAACCCAAATAACAGCTTAAAAATAAAATCTTGAAAACCAGATGTCAATTCGGGTGAATTTATCATTACCCGTGGCTTACACAGGTCTAGTCGAAAATGAAGTAACGTAGTCGCAACAAATCGGAGGCCAATACACAGTTTAAAGATTACTTTTTCCATTGCTTCAAATTGCAAGTCGTTTTGAGAGTACTCCATGTGTTTTATTCGTTGGGGTTGAAAGTTTAAAATAGGCTGTTTAAACCAGGTCGCAAGCAGCTGTATCAACTCAACCTAGAAAAGTGAATTCAAAGTAGTTGTGTTTACACAATTTAACTAGCAATAAAAATCATAATTTTTAATTGAAATGTCAGATGTAGAAAACGATTACCACCTAATTTTCAGCCCACTTTTCGTTTATCAAGTATGTCTGTATAATCTTCATCAGAGTCCACAATGGTAAAATATCGTAAAATAATTCAGAATGAATCCCAAACAGGTGGAATCACACAAGGACAAATATCATTCCAATAAGATTAATACAGAATAATTAAGAGGTCAATTGATGGAATAGTAGCTATGTGTATGATTTATCTTATTTTCATATATGCGACAGCTGCCCTAATGCCCCTAAATGAGGCATGCACAACAATGTATACTAGTTAACCTTGATTGATCTTCATATGGGCATACTTTACTTGTTATTTTTCGAAATTGTACTAATTATTATCACAGGCAACTTATGTTTTCATCAAATTCTTTATTCACAAAATTGATTCAATCACCCCGGGATTTAATATATTGCTTAGTGATGAATATCCGGACGAGAAGTAAATCAGTACGAAAAGTACTCTCCTTCAAAAATAGTCGACTTTTCGTCCGGAAATTAGTGCGTAAAATGTCATTTTTTGTTCAGGTCGACGAAAATATTACTTCAAATATTGGCAATGATATTGAAAAGGGTAGAGAGAGAGAGAAAGGAGAAAAGCTGTACATATTCCTACCACATATAGAGGCTACTCAGGTGAACATTGAATGATCATTGAAAAGTGTCTTCCCCACTTCGTAAGTTTTACAGGGTGATTTTCGGTTTTTACTGAAAACTTCGATCCGTCACTTATGGTTATCTCGAAAAAATTGAAATTTTTGGGGAATATTATATTGTTGTACCACCACCAAACAACATATTTACAGCGGGTTTCATAAAACTTTGATTGTCCGATCAACGATTCAACAGTCAATCGATTTATAAAAGGGAATCACTGAAACCTTTTCATTTCTGAATACATTGAAGAAGTAGCAATTGAGAATTATTGAATGGACGTATGAACATCTTAATTTGATGCGAAAATTATATTCTGAATGACCATGACTGAATTACCGATTGAAAACAAATTGACGTCTATTCGTCAATCAAGCGTTGATTCCCCTATCAAGCTTTATGGAAAATGAAAATTTTAGTTGTTTTACTCAATAATTGAGTAAGAAAACTGTAAAAATATTTTACCTACCACTATTGTACGATTCTTAATTAAATACCTGAAAACTGAAAATTTTTATTTCCGCTTAGCATAAAATAATTTTTTTCTCATTGAATTCAGTATGAGGAGCTAAAGTGAGGGTCACTTCTGCGTACAGCATTTTCATAATTCTGTACTGTGTCCAGGACCGGTTTATGAAATTTTCCCAAGTGAATTTATTCCTAGGATTGTAACATTCTGTATGGGGGTTTTTCACCAAAGTTCCCAAACTTCCAATGGAATGTTCCATACGATCTGAATTCACAAGATAAATTCATATATGAGTAAAATGATACAGTCTCCGAAATTTGGCTTTCCGTTTTGAAAACTCAAAAGAACAGATCGTTGGGATTTTTATTCGAAACATATGGAGCGAAGTTAAGTATTCGATGATTGGCTTCATGGAATCACTCCTTGTTTTTGTAACATCAAAAACCGTAAAAATGAGGGGTCATGAATAATAAAACAATCTTCTTTCCATTGTATGTATTTAGAAAAAAATCAGGAAAAGACATAATGTTCTTTGGCCACCAAGGTTCCCCGATTCAAATCCTGTTGATTTTTCAATCAACGGCCGACTGAGGTATGCAGGATCTCCAAAAACAAGCGAAGAATTGAAAGAAAAAATCATGAACTATTCCAATATTAATGACGAACAATGACGATTCATGCTTTTCATTTATTGGAAGATTGATCATAAAAGAGTAGAAAGGATTTCATGAAACTAATAATCGAACATTTTGGGTTCTGATAACGATTTCAACGTCCAGAATGTTCTTCTAAATTTTCTGAGGCTAAGGAAAATTTTCATTATATTTTGAAATAGTTTAAAACGGTTCATTGAAAGTTTAGGAAAATTTGTGTTATTTCCAATAAACCGCCAAACAGGGTGTTCCAATCCTGAGAACAAATCCAATGGGGGAATTTACATAAGCCTGTCCTGGAAACGGCACGAATTTATCAATATGCTCTATGAAGTGAATTTAATGAGAAAATAAAATATCTTCATTGATTGATTGAAAATCCTTCAACAATGTTAGGAAAAATCTTTTTGGCAGTTTTTCTCCTCGATAACTAAGGTTTGAATATACCTCATCAAACTTTGAACAAACCATACAAAGGTTGAAATTTTCGCAAAAGAGAAAAACTTTGGATGTGTTTGTTCCTAAGGGTACTACAAGACAATAGTCTTTAAAATTTCATCGTTCAAAAGTTATAACGGAACGAAGTTTTCGGTGAAAATCGTATAAGACTTATGAAGAGGAGAAGAAACTGAATGTAGCCTCTTTACGTGGTAGGAATATATCCAATTCCTCGTGACTCACCCTACACGAACCATAAGCTCAAACTTAACGAAAAAGCAGCTGCTATAAATATGTTCAGATTCAGATTTATTCATTATTCAAATTATTTCGAGCTACCTATCCAGAAATGCTGAAATTCGCAGTTTGTGGTGAAAAAACCAATACAAAAAAATTCATGGGATGCATTTGTTGTAATTCCAAAAACTATTGATCAAAACACGTCCATGAAAATCGTCAACCCAGCAAGCCTAATGATTCAAAAAACGAACAGAAATTAAGAAAAGGAAGGAAAAACGTGGGCTATGATTTAGTTTAATCTTCCAGAGAGCTGATAGACGATACTAATGGCAATAATCAGCAAGTGAACAGTATAATACCTATCATTAACCTTTTAACGTAATGATGTGGGATGAAGGGCGATTAAATAAGAAAGATTGTAGATAAAATTGTTTCGAGCTGAAATAATGTTTTCATAAATTAATGAATGCTGGAATTAATACAGGATGTGTTTTTGTAAATCATGAATGATGGGTTAGAAGACTGAAGTGATTCTATGTAAATTGTGGAGTTACTTCTTTGAGAACTCTTGTCTTTTTCCTTTCCGCTTTGAGAGAGGGCACTGTTATATTCTGAAGTAGAATAATTTTTCAGTGGAAAACTGTAACAACTAAGAGACAGGATGGTCTAAAGGATTATTTTGTTTTTTCAATCTGCACATCCCAGACCAATATTGTTGGATTCATGGAATTATTTCCATCATTTTGGAATTTTTTTTCAACGTTTCGGTATACACGTTCCGGCTGTCTTCAGGACCTCTTATTTTCAAGTATCTATTCAGTGAGGCTGTTAATCCGTAGTTTAAGTAAAAGGCCATGACTTCATCTCTTGCATTTGATAGATTGATGAAAATATCAGATTTGTGTTCCTTGACAAAACTTGGGTTCCCAAAAAAGGTTTTTCTGTTCGTCGATGGACGCGCATGAATATGATATCAAGAGCAATCCATCAAAAATTAAGTCATAAGGTAAACGTTTCACGGTTATACAAGCAGGAAGTAATTTAGGATTTTTAGATTTTAAATTCTTACATCTCAAAACGAATTATTAAACAAGAACATTGTCATTCAATTTGCCCAAAAACAATCTATAAGCTTCTCAGAGGCAAACAGAGTAGTTGGTAGTAGAGGGTGGGCAAAATATAACATGAAGATTTATTTTTTCTTATGGAAACAGTAGTTTAAAATGACTTAGAAAGACAGAGGGAAATGTATGATATTATGATATATCTCTGAAACGGGAAAAAAATGGCGATTCTTTCAGTTATTTTAAACTACTGTTTTCATACGAAAAACCCAACTTTATGTTACAGCTCAGCAAATTAACCTGTTAGAAAAAATCATAGTACGCCGTTGGATTGCTATCGAGATGTTCCATATCTGTTTTTCGGACGAGTGTTCATTTTACCCGAGATTTTACCTTAAAGGCATTGTAAAGCGACATAACTGTCAGTATTGATCAGATTAAAATCCCTGATTATTTCGTGGGTTGCCAAGTGGGGTGCATACTCAGCTTCCCCAAAAATTAAATGGGCGGTTATTCATAGAAATCATATAATCGGCCCTTTTTTGCACCCGGTAATCTCACTAGCCAAATGTATTTATATGTATTGGAGAAAGCTATTCATCCAGCCCCCGTGCAATTATTGGAGAATGCAAAAGACCATTAAACGATCATTTTCCAACAAGATAACGCGCCCCATCATTTCGTTTAACCGATGGGTCAGTTCTTAGATATTGAGTGGCCACCCAGATCACCTGATCTTGCTCCACTGGGCTTCTGTAGGGTCACATCACACATGAAATCCAAGATTCACGCTACCCAGACGTAGTCAACGGATGACTCAAAAAAGTAAATCAGAGTTACGTAATGAATAAAAGAAATAAGATGTCCATCGAAATTGTTAAAATAGACAAATTGGAGTATCGAGCCATCATCAAGTACTGTATTCAAAAGGGTTAAGAGGTAAGCAGATTTACGAAGATATGCTTAATACCCTAGTGATCAATGTCCTTCGTATGCTACTGTGAAAAATTGGACTGCAAGCTTCAAAAGAGGTAAATCTTCCATTGAAGATGATAACTGATCGGGAAGGCCAGTTTCTGTGTCAGTCCCCGAAAATATCGATGCAGTTCAAGATTTTATCAGACCGTCGAATTGGGCTAAAACGGATATCTGAAGCACTGAATATTTCATAGGAACGCGTTCATCATATAGTTCACGTCAATTTGGACATGAGAAAAATTTCTGCAAAATGGATCCCCAAATGTTTGAATGTTGACCAAAAGCGTGCAAGGGTAGAAGCATCGCATTCGATCTGTGCTCGATTTGAAAACGATGTAGACTTCTTGAGCCGAATTGTTACTATGGATGAGACTTTAGTACATTTCTACGATCCTGAAACAAAGCAACAATCGATGGAATGGCGACAACTCTGGTTCAACCTAAGAAGTTTCGTGTCCAAAAATCTGCTGGAAAAGTTCTTGCTTCAGTTTTTTGGGATTGCCATGAAGTAATCATGATTGATTTTTTTGAATAAGTGTAGAACAATAACCGGAGATTATTATTATTCGATATGACTGACCACTCTACGGGAAAAAAATTAAAGAGAAAAAAATGGAAAGCTATCCAAAGATGTTTTGTTTTTGCAGGACGACGCCCCTGCATACAAATCCTCATGTTGCCATGCAAAAAATTCGTGATTTAGAGTTTGAATCACTAGAACACTCCCCCTTATTTAATAGATTTGGCTCCATAAGACTATCATCTCTTTCCTCAACTGAAAAAAACGTTTAAAAGGTCGTAAATTTTCTTCCAACGAGGAGGTTATTGAAGCTGTGGTGGTCTGGTTTGCAGAGCATGAAGAAACATTTTTTTTGAAAGGTCTAGAGCCGTTGCAGGTTCGCTGTCATAAATGTATCCAATTGAGAGGAGAATATGTTGGGTAATAAAATATTTTGACATTGAAATTTTGTTCGGTTCTACAGGGTCTTTCACGAGGAACCTCACCCATATTTATACGGGAAACTACTGAACGTATTTTCATGAAATTCAGCACTTATAAGTATTCCACGATGCTGATGAAATCTAAAATATTTTCAAGGCATGAGCACCTCCGGTTTTTCCGGAAATGACGTCAACTTCCGTTTTTCAAATTAGAACACCATTTTTTTATTGCAGAAATAGATTCCTTAGAAAATTTCAAGTTATTTTGATGTAACATTTTTCAGTTTTGGTTGGAAAATTCTCTCTGAGCGGGAAAATTCGAAAAAAAAATCGAAAATAGAGCTCCGCTGAAACAAGAATAACTTCGAGGTTTTTGGATGGAAAATTTTCATTTTTTGGGATTTTTCAAGATGTAAGATTGATGTATCCACTTTAAAAATCGAAATCGCGATTCATGATACAGGGGGTGAAAATATCGCTTTCAAAGTTAGGGATGACAAAATCGTGAAAAATCATTTTTTCAAATTAGAACCCCATTTTTTTATGGCAGATATTGAATCTACGTTAAAAAATAATGTGAGTGTATGCATCACACCCTTGCCCTAAAGTGGATATTTTCTGAGTTATTCACAAAAAACTGTTTTTCGTCTTGAATTTTCAGCTATTTCTTTTCCCTTCACGCCAAAAAGAAATTTTCAGGAACTGTTACTTAAACCATGTTTTAGATTTTACTACCCTAATATGCAAGAGAAAAAAGTTACAGGTTGTTCCTAAATAGATGGCGAATTTTGATTCGAATTTGTATCGGAAACCTCTTTATTTCAACTAATCGGCCATCGGTTTTCTCTCCAGTGATAAATAAATAATTCCTTATGAACCATATGCAAAAACTTACCATGTTTTACATTCTTTTTTTTTAATGATAGGTATCATTAATTACATCTGCCAAATTCCTCTTTATTCAGTAGCATTTTGTGTTTACTATTAATTTGGTGATAATTCGTATTAAGTTATAAAATCGATCACTATGCCTAATTTTACCAATGAAGATTATTTAAATCTCATTCTACTTCATGGAGAATGTAATAAAGTTGTAGATAGAACGATTCGACTGTTCATTGAGAGGTTTCCTGACCGACCCAGACCAACGAGAGATACCATTAACAGAACCATGACAAACTTGAGAAATGTCGGATCTTTCGTTAAGAAAACTATACACAGAGAAAAAAGTGTAGTAGAAGATGAGAACAACGAAATTACAGTTCTTGTGAATCCTCAAAATTCTCTCAAAGATGCCGAGATTGATCTGGGATTATCTCAATCGAGTGTTGGATATTAAAAAAACATAAAATGCACCCATATAAATTCAATAGGGTACAGCATTTGAAGGAAACTGATTTCGTCAGGAGAACAGAGTTTTGCGAAGCTATGATGATTCGATTTCAAGAGAATGAAAACTTTTTGGACTGTATAATTTGGACAGATGAATCTAAATTCACAAAGAATGGTTCTTTCAATAGGCATAACAGTCATTATTGGGATGAAGAGAACAACCACC